>NC_056743.1:1812579925-1812879925 GCF_019279795.1 Protopterus annectens
CCACAACTCCTTTTTCCCATTTTCCACATGGGGGCTATGGTGTCACTGGTGACAATCTACAGCTAAGGTTTACACTGCTGGGTGGCTAGTCTTTCTACGGTTCTTCTTCCACGCAGTTTCTTAGAACGTCCAGGTTATGTGCTAATGAGACAAACTACAATGAGGAAACTGAACAGCTAGTACATCACCTATGTTAGATAGGCTATAAGGTCAACAAAATTTGTAAAGGTGCTGCTGAGACCAAGGAGGTGAGAAGAACCAAAGGTAGGCCATATTTTCTTCATGACACTATTGAGAAGGAAGATAAACCCACGAAGAGCATTGGAGAATCAACAGAAAGAATGAGATGTCTGCTTACATATAGCAATGAAGTGCAAGAAATATGTGACATAATAAGAAACAACTGGAAGATCTGGACTGCAGATGAAAACATCTGAAGTACAGTGGGTGATGTGCCAATATTCTATTTTAAGAACAGAAGGAATTTAAAACAACTGTTATGTCAAGATAGATCTACAAGCAACATGAAGTCAGTCACTAAGAGAATGGGTACGTTCCCATGTAGAAAACATAATGTATTTGGGCTTCTAAACTCCACGAACTGTTTTGAACATCCTACTATTAAAAAGGAAAAAAAACTTAAGACTTATGCCAACTGTAATACTAAGAACATTATTTATGTTGCTAGTTGAAATGTATGCACATATTTTTATGCTGGTAAGACCAACAAACCCTTTAAAGAGGGGGTATTGCTCCATTTAAGTGACATCAGGCTAAATATTTATGAACACTTTAGTTATACTGCAACGTCATCCATTTAAAAAAAGTGTATGTTTATCTTCAAAAATCACAAGTAAACTGCAGTCACAACACTAAAGCTGAGAATCAGAAGCTAGAGTCTGTTTCTAAACATTTGTGTTAATGACCGTTTTGGAGAACACACTGCCTGCTTATGAAGTCATCAACATGAAATAAACACATGTACTTGGTTTGATGTGTAACACTTGGTAAATGCTTTAATATTTATATCTGCATAAAACATCTTGACAAAACTGAAACATGGTACTTTGTAATATCGTGCCTTACCCAGAAATGAAGTGGTGTCACTGGCTTGAAATATTTTGGGGTCCTGATGAATGAGATTTCATATGGAGATTTGACTATTTTAATGCCCAATTTTTCAGCCTGTGCTGTGTCACCTCCTAAAATCACAAAAACAAACATTTACCAGTGCTGAGTGATTTCTTTTTGAGCCTATAGGGCTAGGAGGAGCATGACTTTCAACTTTTAAGAAAACAGCCAGTGCATTTAAATTGAGAACATTTACTTTCATTTCTTACTGAGCAGAATAATGTTATTGGTATTTCAGGATCAAGCTTTGAACAACTTCTAATGTTATAAAGCAATTTTTATCAAACTAAATGTGAATTTATACATTTCAAATCAGCTGATGCTTTATACTTAGTTTAACTCATCCAAGCCTATGATGTCTTTTTTGAATACTTCCAGTTCACACCCATACCTCCTTATGGAATCTAGAACATTTTTGGGCCTGGGTCCTTTAACTAAGTGACCTAACAGCTAATAATAGTCAGTAATATAAAGGGCAAGGAGTAATTAACAAAATGACTCTGAGATTGTTAATATTTATTTGCCACTTATTATTCATATTTATTTTATATTTTCATAACTGGCAGACCTTCATTTTATTCAGTTCTATGGTAGAAATGTCAACAGGGAAGACAAGACATTTCACTGAAAATGGTGGTTTATATCACACTATACCAGAAATATTACCAGTTGTTTGTTAGTAGTTATGAAAATAAGCAGTATTTCCATATTATTTATTTATCTATTTATTTATTTTACATTTGTTAATAGGAAAAAATCGGGTAAATACCACTAAAGAACGGTCCTAGAAAAAGAACAAGGAGCATATCAACATACACAAACAATATAACAAAATAAAATCTTTAATGAACAATCCAACTGGTGACTCAGAAACAGGACAAGCGCTTTCGGTGTAATGCCTTCTTCAGATCCTGAGTGTTAGTCCCTGAGTGTCCTTATTTAAAAAAAAAACTGACATCCAATCCCTGTATTAGATCCTAGTCAAAAATCCAAAAAGGACAACCAATTAAAAACGATAATTCTCTGTATTTCTTCAGTCTACCAATCCTGGGCTGCTACAGGCAGCAAGCCCCTTTTTCTAACCAATGAGGCATTTTCTCAGTTACTTCCTGCTTATTCGCATTCATTGAGAATAAAGATCTCTGCACTGACGTAACTCACTAATAAGATCCGAGTAGTTGCTACATGCCTCTTCAGTGGCCCATCGGAAAACCACAAGGTCTTTTAATGATCAGAATCCATCTCTTAGTATATCTTCTGATGGGCATTTCAAAGGGGTACATCAACTATAAAGTCATCAACCATTGATTTCTCCACTTTTGCTTAACATTTGACTTAACAGAGTCAGGTTCGGATATTAGTATCTACATAAATCGCAGCTATTAATTGCGAGGACTCTCAACAGATCTTCCTTCATAATATGCAGACTCTTTACAGTTCTTCTAGCAAGAGCTAGACTGAAGAAATCACATGCCTTTCTTGTAATAAATAGTAAATACCCTCCATCGCTTCATACTGACTACATTTAGAACATAGAACTTTATCTTGTCTAAATTAATGTCAAAAAGTTTTTCAAGTCAAAAAATTCTCAGCTGCTGTCCCATCTAACTAATAATGAGCCGAGATTGACGACAAACCTCTTGGCCAGCCATTGGAAGGTTATCTTCTCCTAATGGGTGTTGTCACTCATTCAAAAAGCCCATGTACAACACATATTCAGTGTGATTAAATCCGCTATGAAGCCATATACCGTTGGCTTCCTTCTATGCTATTTTATTGGACTGTTCAGGCTATTCACAAAACATTATCTTACTCTAGGTTAATGCCAAAAAGTCTCAGCTACTATCCCAGTTAGCCAATAGTAGGCCAAAACAAACTTGAAACCTGCGATGTCAGTTGGATTATTCATTAAAGATTTTATTTTGTTATATTGTTTGTCTCTGTTGATACACTCCTTGTTGTTTTCTGCAGTATTTTACATTTGTTGACCGGGTTTGTCTGACTGAGCTGAAGAGCATTTTTTCAGAGGAGGCCTGGGGACAAAAGCTCCAACATATTATACAATTTTCATTATACATTAAAGGCATTAAGTAGCAATACAATGTTATACAGTGTCAATAATAAGAGTACAGCAAAGCTCTTTCAGGATGTATAAAAAGAAACAATAATATATCATTAAGATGAATACAGTTTTTATGTACTTAATATGTATGTATTTAATATGTATTTTATGTACTTAGTGCTACAAAATGCTTCATGACATTAGGTGAATCCTTAGATTTGTTAATGAAAACTCTCTCTGATGTTTACATTTTAAGCTGCTCATCTTGAGAGATATCCAGTATTACCTGTATTGTTAATTAAATTATTTAAACTATTAACCATATGTTTTCATATTTCTGTAAATAGCTCAATAAGCATGCACTTATAGAGGAATTTCTTATTGCCATATGAAAGTTTATGTCTGGTCAACAGAAACAGTCTAACAATTTATGCCTAGGTTATCTAATTTTCAAATATGAAAATGTATTTGTAAAAGTTTAGGAAAAGTATAATTTGGGGTTTGTGTTCATTATAATGGTCCAGATTCCAAAATAGTTGCTCTCAGTGTAAGTCTGCCCTAGTTCTGAAAGATCAGTTCTCAATGTAAATTACTTCAGTATAAGGCCTATTTATAAGCAGGCTTACTAGATGGACCAGATTCCAAAATTTATGGAAAAGACTATGAATGCACAATTATCACTGTAAAGACTACTTCTTTCTGATAACATTCCTATTCGTACAGTCTTAATAGCTTTCATTGTTCACAGAATATTTACATTTGTTTGTCTTATGCTTTCTAAGTTGATTTTTCAGAGAATGTTCTGGAATGCAAGATCTGTGTAGGCTACTAGGGGTGTGACATTCCATACCACATGCATTAATGAGAGAGGACAGACTCTGAAGGAGATAGGTTAGATGATATGTCCTGTGCTGAACTTCCAATTTATCAAACTGACATTCTGCTGTCTGTTTCATCAGAACAGGTACATGGGGTGTGTAGTAGGTGTGTGTGTTTGCAAACATATGTGGGTTAGGGTTAGAGTAAGGGTTAGGTAAGGGGATAGCTTAAGGGTGTGTGAGTGTAAGTGTTTAGGGTTAAGGTTAGGTTAGGGGACAGATTTAGCATATATGTGGGTGTGTGCATGTAGTGAGTGTCTCAGATGTCTTGTGTAGTGGTAATGTTATGGGAATCGCTTATTTTTAAATTTAAGGTGCTGGTTAGTGTTAGGGGCAGGGTTAAGGTTAGGGATAGCCTGTTAAAGATGATATTACCAATGATAACGTTTGAATTCTGTATGCAAATATTAAGCCGTCTGAGGAATCAGAGCATGTAGAAGAAAATTAAAAAAGGAAGGAAGAAGTTTGCAACAGATAACTAGAAAGAAAAAAAAACTGATTAATGTCCGTAATGAGAATAATGTGAATATGTACAGCAAAGAGAACTGATTTTTTATGTAAAACACAAACTGCAAAGAATAATAACACAATTCATTTAGAAAATATTCAGTCTACAGAAATGGCATCCTTTTTCTAAGAGAGAAGGAAGAAAAAAGAGGTAGGGGTCGGGTTAAAAAGAAAAAAAAAAGAGGAGAACGACTAAAGTTGACAACATGACTGAGTATGTGGAAGTAGAAAGGAAGCTAGAAGTGAATTGTATGCTTGCAATGAAAATGGTGAGTTTCATAAAACTAAGGGTGATAAAGATCATTCCTATGTAATAACTAACAGAGCAGGCATTAATGAGTCAGAAGAGGGAGATTCTTCAGATCTGGTCAGAAATTATATACTAGTAACTGGAGATTCAGTTAACAGAGGAACTGATACTTTCATTTGCGGAGATTATAATGAACATCGAATAGTGTTATACTTGCCAGCAGCATAAATACTGGATGTGTGTAGGGCCTAAGTATGACTCAATGTAAGGAAGTCTGAGCTGTTTTTATTCATGTTGGTACAAACAATATCCTATGTATAGACTCCCTGACAGTTAATAGAGAATTTACAGCCTTCTTAAATAGCATAGCTTGTACAGGTGTTAGAATATGCTTTTCACAAATCACACATAGAAAGGAGAGTCAGGTCAGTGTGAATGAAAATATTTTTTTGGTAACTACCTACATAAAAAATGATTAATTTTGGAAAGTGGAAATGTGTAGAGCATACAAGCCTGATTTGGGGCACAAGTGTATTTCGACAGGATGGTCTGCACTTCTCAAGACAACAGAAGATAATTTTGAAAGCAAATAAATTGCAATATTTGACTAACACAAGACTGAGTTTTTGCCAGGTCAGAAATGTAACAGTTAGCAACATTGATGTATCTTGCTGTTTGTTAATGCTTGGAGCATTAGTAATAAAGTATTTTTGTTAGAAAATTTATTACAGTGCCATACGATTTATACTGTTATTGTTTGTGAAGCAGGGTTAAACAACAATGAAAACCAGTTCTATCAGGCTATAAAAGTTTTACTGTAACAACCACTCTTAACAAAAATCAGGTGGAGGGGCTATGATGGGGATTAAAAATTGTTATGAGACATGGACATCCAAACTTGCAAGGATTTTATTCATATTAAGCTTGTACCCTCATTAGGCATACAATAAGAGTAACTTAAAAATCTTGGATTTTACCTCAGCAATTATTAATAGTTCACCCAAGAACACTTCATACATATCTGTTATTTATAAAATTCTCAGAAATTATTTTAGTGAAACAGATGTTTCATTCTGGAAACATTCAAGTGAAGTTAATAGACAAGTATTCCCAGAAAAAGATTAAAAAAAAAAAACTTTACAGTCTGTGAAGGAATCCACATCTTTCCTGTTCTGGCATGTATACACATGGAAATTTTTACACAGATGTTTTTTCACCCCACATAGACTAGCAATAATGTACAAGAAAGATGAAATGAAATGCTGGAGATGTGGACATCCTGATGCTGATTAGATACATATGGTTGATAATTTCCCCATATCTTTGTAAAGCTCTATGGAATGACAACTGTGTAATTTCTGCCCCTCCCCCCACTAATTATATATACAAACGCCGACATCTCACTACAGTGAGGAAAGGGCAAATTTTCCTATCTTCACTGTACTGCGATCTCACAATACACAGTTCTTTTATCAACATTTTCGGTTATAAAGCCGTTCAATTAATGGCTTTTCGATGTGGTAATATAGACCCACAGAATTAATAACAATGACCTGAAAAACTTCAGCATAAACTTACAGTACTGTTATATCAGTTATTCACTAGCAGTGGCGGATTTAGGCATGGGCGCAGGGGCGCGCGCCACCTCCTTTTCTCCATACTAGTAAGTTACGTTTTTTTTTTTTTTTTTTTATGACATGCATAATATATATATATATTACTGAGTCACTGTTCCTAGTAATATTTAATTCTCTCCACACAATTTAAAGAAAACAGTTTTAAACTGTCACAGAGTACCGTACATTTTTTTTTCAGTTTGGGTTCTTCATGACCTGAACCAATCAATGCTGTGAAAAATCGCATCTAACTCAAATACATTGGAGAAGCGATTGGAGGTTTGCAGAGTCAGGTGATTTAATCTCCTCAATAACTGCTCCTCCAAATAATTCTCCATTGTAGTTGAGTTAGGCGCGTTTTGGTAAACAGTTGTTCAAGTCTTTAGTTTACAATTGTCAGCTGCACTATTAAGTGACTCGAACTCCAGCAAACTCCCTTCAGCAAGTGAGTTTCTCAGAGAAGTATTTTTTTTTTTATTATTTTTAGCTAGTTTGATATTAAATTAAAAAAAATTAAAAAGACTTGTCAGGTACTAGTTTAAAGTGTTCCGGAAATGTAATGTGTGTTTAGTGCCTACATTTAAAGTGGTGCTTTTACATGTAGTGGTGTTTTTTGTAATGTCTGTGTTTTAGTATTTGTTTAGTTTAGCGTAGATAAGTGGCTTGTGTGTTCCGGTGTAAAGCTTAATGCCATTTTGTAGCTGGTTAAATTTATTAATTTATAATTGATTGATTAAGTTAAGCATGTTAGTTGAACAGTATAAAATTTATATATTTATATATTATTATAATATTTAAATATTATTATTTAATTTAAAGTATTATAATTATAATAAATTTGAATTCCACAGTATGATAGATTCAATTTGGCCCAAGATTAGTTTTACTAACTTATTATCATGGTGCCATAATGGCATTGTAGACGCCGTTAAAATGGCGCCATGTTTCCCCCACGTGCAGCACTGCTCATTGAGTCATGGAGATGTGGATTTGCACTCTGCTTGCAACTGCCCAACGGTTGAACCATTGAACGAATTGCAAGGAATCGGGTTACGGATAACAAAGTGGTTACTAACTTAGATTTAATTTTATATATTATATAAGCATATTATGCTTCCAATGCAGCATTCCCGACGGATGCTTTAAGTTTTATGTGTGCACATACGTTCTTACCTTAACCCTTTTTTATTAAATTTTAGATAACGATTCATTTCCTAAGTAAAGCTGGATTTGCTAAGTTTCATACCTAGTGATTTCTAATGTATCTGACGACCCCCCCCCCCCACCACCACCACAACTACTGATGAAGAAAGATGTCTCGGAGCGTTACTAATTAGAGTTACAGTCTAAGACATTGGGGAAATGCACCTGTTCTCCACTAAAATTTGTCATGTGATCTGTGATAACTACCTTACTTACTACTACTACTAGCAGCTGGAACCTGGCTTTAAAGTCTTCACTGAAGGACAAACCAGAAATGCACCACTTCCTCTTGCGGCAGTGTCAGTATCAGAATATGGCTATTAACATCAAGTGGGTGAATCCACAGCCTTCCGATGTAAATGGCATTAAATGGGAGTTTATAACCTAAAGAAATGATGACACTTCCCTAAAATTAGGGAAAGGTGCATGCACCCAATTCCTTTCCAGTGGAGCACATTTCAAACATGACCCAGCTTCTCACACTCCTGGGAGTAGCTAGCATGGGTACCACACAAATATTTATTTTTTTTCTGTGGTATATTAAAGGGAAGCCCATTCTCATAATAAACATAACAGTTGAAATGTGTTAGTCCATCTAAACTAACACGAGTGTCGTATAACAAAGTGACCCTGTCACGTTTGAACTGCGATGATTTGTAATGTGCAAGATATACTTACAATGTGACGGAAGCCTTATTGTAAACTGACAGCTAGCACATTGTGTCTGACAGCTGCTGCCCCCCACCTGACAAGAGCCAATAAAATATCTTGAAACTGGCTTCTCACCTGAGAAACTTAAACCACTGAGCTCTTTGGTGCAGAATACCAACACAAAGTACATTCCACAGAGGATGAACACCGGAAAAATATTTCTGTTGTTGTGACACCCATCCAGCTCAGGCATGATGTGGATCTGCACACCCGAGCAAGTCACATAATTCTACCCACCCGGAAAAAAGTGCTTTGGAAAAACGTGTGGCTCATCTCTTCACGTTTGTTGCTATTATTCAAAATCCACGGCAGTTGGGTTATAAAGAAATGATGTGTAAAACAGAGAGGTCTCCAACATCCAAAAACAGCAAAGGAACATGTTAAACTAAAGCTATTTAAATATGAAGCACTTGCTGCCAGTTTTAAAATGTGACGTCTGCGGTTTTAAGAAGTTCAGCAATGCCATCGTCTTCACTAGGCAAAAGGGAATGATGAAGGTGCGTTTGTTGAAGCCACCTTGAATGTAGACGCACATGTATATCCTTTCCATTATCTAAGCGGACATTTCCGCCTCTCACGCCAGTACTGCTGCTGCTCCTATGACTGTGGGGGGACCTCCAGATTGCATCGATTGGGAAACAATCCCGCCACACCCCTTCCTTGTCCCAGCAGCATGTAGCCTTTGATTTGTGCCGTGACAGCTACAGATGACGAGACCCACCCTCCCTGTACTGTAAGCATTCCGGGATCCGGATGGGCAAGGCACAAATACCTACACGGCAGTCTCGAACCTGCGTCTGATTAACCTCTGGTCAGGTATAGGTTTGTGTGGCGCATAACTTTTAAACTCTTAACTCAAAATTGACAGAAAAAAAATACTACTACTGACAGTAATAAAGGACGCTTTTAAAGTATCTGCCTTCTTTACAGTGAATGCGAAAAAATAAGATGTTTATTAGCCTGTACTTGTTGGACACCAGGTCTTCTCTGTAATGTCCAGCAATGATTTTTGACTAATTATCATTGTTTTATGTCAAGATCACATTCACCTGATGCAAAAAATCAGAGACATCCTAGACAAGATGGATTTGATGCCATGGTATTAGTAATTCTTGGCAGATCATTTAAAACAACCCGTTGACAACCCCAAACTGACATTTTCACAAGCAAATATACTTTCACTGCTTGTCACCTGTTACACAACAATATATATTTTTTACTATACACAGAAGACAGAATAATATGCTGTCATCTAAAAAGGGTCTGGCGATTCTTAACAGGAGAACTGTAAAGTAAATACCTCTCAGCTGTACAAATTTTCGCAGAATGCCTATATGTTGCCTCATGTTTTTGGTCTGTTCCTCAATTGTGTTTTTGACAAGTCACAGTGATGATCTAAAGATTAAAGTCACTAAATATACATGCATTTGAGTTTCAGACTTCATACCCTTCAGAAAATGCATGCTATGTTCACTGCACTAGGTGGGTAGCTCTGTCACGATTGTTCTTCCATATCAAACACATGTGTGCGCACAATCACACCATTTTAGCCAGTAAATAAAACATTTAGGATTTTGAGCACTCGCCCCTCACTACTATTGGCATTTCTCTGGTTTTGAAATAACACACTGACTATCACTTCTTTACTTAATACCAAGCGTCCAGACAAGCTCTGTAGATTACAACACAAAACGATGACGGAACGTTGAACTGCGAGACTGAACTTTATTCTCCTAGTTCCATCAGTCAAAATAACTGAATAGCGTGTGTGCATTTTGTTTTATTATTTACTTCACTGGCCACCTTCCTTCAGAAAGCGAGACAAAGATGGCTGACGCTATGCAGTTTTTCTGTAAAACATCATATCAGCTTCTAAGTAGCCTTTTTTTCGTTCTCTAAACACCGTCGTTCCTGTCAATGCCACTGCACTCTAGTGAAGAGCATCAAACCTTGAAATGAAGCTCGTGATAAACTGTTCCCGCTCTTTTGACAGCGGGAGAAAGCCCAGAATGAAGGTTCTCTTAAATGACGTCTTCAGAGTTAAAAACTCAAATATATGGATTGCTTCTGTTCCATATCAGGTCTTACGTAGTTATTATCACGTACTACACAAAGAATATAGATAATCTAGAGGGACATACACATGTCATTTCATTAAAAAAAGAAAACAATTGAAAATTACCACATTAAGTACTTCCCGTCTTTTTTTTAACTTAAGTATCACTGCCTTAAAAATAATTCTTTTATTCATGATTATAGAAACTCAAAAACTTAGACCCTTTCAGCCATATGCTCAGAAACGAACTAGGAATCGACATCCCCATTAATTATAATGAACATAAGAAAGTTGCGTCCTCTAACGCTTGCCTCTGACAACAATCGTACCATTACATTCAGTATGCTACGTTTGCTAAAATGTCTGCCTGTTAATAAATGCCCACTAGCACCAATCTTGTAGCTCAGCCTCTGAGCATTATTATAGCACCAGCGTGAGAAATCACGGGGCGGTGTCAGAAAAATGATCACTTTTCTTATTGTTAAAACATCTTCAGACACTTATCAGAAAACAGTCATTGTAAATGAACGAATGTAGTGAAGCAAAGAACTTCTGAAGAAACCAAGTTATGTGTCCGGGGAAAGCTGAAAGAAAGCTGTTTAGCTGCAAGTAAGAACTCATTGAAGGTTCACTATCGGAGCTTGATTAGGGCTTTGTAGATGACACCCCCCCCCCCCAGTTCTACTGTGCGTTGCTATTACATAGTGTTTTCTGACACATCACAATTTAATATTCTTCTAAAACACCCGATGCCTCAAGAAAAACATATAGTGCCACTGATCCATGGGCCCCTAACCTAGAGAGTCTTTTCAAGAGACTATTGCTTATCTAGTATATTCAACAATTTTACATAGTGAAGATAAAAACAACTGCATAACATGACTTGCAGCTAGAAATATGGCATTGAATTTAAAGCCTGATGTTTCAAACTGGCTACATATCAGTAAACATTAAATCAAAATAACTATATATTACATTAGATTTTAGCAGCTACAGGCACAGGAGATATTGCTTTGCAGTTACTGTTATGGAGAAACTGCACGGTGATTTTGTAACTATGGATGACAATTGTCCTTTAAACCTATTTCTTATGTCAGAAGTTGCTTTCTTCCACATGGCCTTTTTGTGCCCTTCACTTTTAATTTGTTCATTTTCGAAATGGTCCTTTGTTGAGAAGATTCTCTCCATGCTGACAGTTGGCCCACTGAACAGCAGTAGGCAGACATTCAGCCTTTAACTGGGTTTCAGATGAAGAACCCATTTTTGCTGCTAAACAAGCTGCTTTGGAGCAGCCCTGTTATCTGTTTATTCTTTTTCTTTATGTAACTTGCTAACACTAACACATAGACATATCTTGGCAGTCAGTTTTTCACAAATGACCTTAGAAAACCTTTAGTTCTTCCTGTACACTGATGTTTACAGTGACAACTTAGTAATGGAATAAAATGAAATTAATTCACCATGGGAGTTTACCTGGTGCTGCTGAATGTATTAGTAAGAATAGCAACAACTAAGTCTTATTAAGTGTGGGTATATAGACAAGCATACTCTTTGTACTCTACACAGGACAGATTTTTGGACATCCCTTAGAAACAATGCATCTGTTTTCATTTCATATTAAGTCTACAGCTGTACTTGGATTGATTTCAGAAAACAGTACCTTTAGCACTTTTAGAAGAAACAATTGAAATCTATACTATGTGTGTTGGTTGGGGGCAGTGAATCTGTGAGTAAAAAAATGCAATTATTTGGCTAAATCTGCTACGCACACACACACACATCTAGTCACTTGTCGGTGTAGACATGGTTTTACGCTGATTGGAAAAAGCGGCTGAATGGGTGTGCCTGTCTATCTAGATATTTGTCTAAGTGTGTATATGTATATTGCCTTATTTAATCCGGCTGATATAAAATTGACTGTATTTGATATATAACTATAGAAGTCCAAGTGTGTGTGTGTGTGTGTGTGTGTGTGTGTGTGTGTGTGTGTGTGTGTGTGTGTGTGCGTGTGTGTGTGTGTAATAGAATTACAGTGTACCGACAATATCTAGGTATTTACAGTGTACACGATATTTAAACTCAGTCTCCAATTACTGTGTACATAAACTTAGAGAGTACACGAATATGTAAGCGGTGCCTGTATATTTACAGAGCTTATAATATATAGCAGTGTATATTTTATATACAAAGTGACCTTATGAGTCTAAGTTGGTAGTAACAGATATGTTCCTTGGAAATGGCTGCTTATACAGAAGGACCGAGACAGATATGCAGACAAAGGTGGAGGGGGTCATATTTAATAAAACGCTGTCTTTAATTCTAAATAGTAGCACATATCCGCTGCAACAATTAAAATCTGCAACCTTTATTAAAATGCATATAAATAAAAGTAGTCAGTGTAGCAGGAGTGATTTCTCAAAGAGTTAGCAAAATTCCTAGTATAGAGAAATAAATACATTAACTCAGTGACCTGTCTGATTTTTGTTTACCTTATCTGTTATCGGGTAAGCTGTACTACTTCGTCAGGGATGACAAAGAAGCAACGTCTAGTTAATGAACTTAGACAGAATCATAGTTTGGAAGTGGACAGTGAGAGATTCAAACTCAGGACTACAGTCTAAAACTCTTGAGGAGGTGATTACCTTAACATTAGCTTACTCGTCTGTACTTCATAACAGATGACACTTTTGTGATGAAATAGTGAATTTAGTGCCACTGTGCAGTCAGTGATAAACATACATAATAAGCATTATATTTCCAGAGTACTTTTTTCTCCAGAAAATGCTTATTAGTACAAACCCTCTTCCTGTATTAACTGAACAGTTTTTTTTTTTAAATAAAGTGCTCCAAACATAGCTCCAAAAATGTGAAACGCTACCTATCCTTATGTGGAGCAAATGGACAGAATGTGGAACACATGATAACAACTTAACAACTTCAGCTAGGAAGTTTAAAGGATTGTTAAAACATGTTACTTTATACATGTAAAAACCTATTTGATGCATTAATGCGATCCATTATTATTTACCATTGACATCAGTTAATCAGTTAATTTTTTAACACTGAATGTTTATGACAGACCTGTAATGATAGGACAGTATTCATAATCTCAGCCTATGCTCCACAGCAGGGTTGTGATAGTGGTAATGGACTACATCAGCAAACAGGTTGGAGGGGTCAGAGCAACAAATCTGTTGTATGCAGACGATATGGCAGTACAGGCAGACTTAAACATGTACGTGTAGTTTATAAAGCTTCTGGCATTATGGCAAGCTCTTCGCTGCCTTCAGAGATTTCTCTGCTGTCTCTTCACGTTACCCTTGTGGAAGGTTCTTCCAAAGTAAGGCAATCTCTGAGACACATAGCTGTCTCTCCTGCATGTTTTGGTTGACTAAGTTTAGATCCCGTGATCAGCTGACCCTTGTGCTGTTTGACTTGCAGATGTGTGGCAGCCCCACCAAGTCAGGATCTGTGAGTGCCTTGTAGAGCAGGCACAGGTCACCCTTTAATAATCGGTAGGCTACAGAATAAAGGGATAGGCCTTTTAGTCTATTCATATAAGACATGTTTATACCCTGTATGCTCTTTGAGGAACCTCTGAGGGCATGCCAGCCACTCCATTATATGGAAAATAAGTGCCTAGTCAAGTACATGTCAAATGGTGCATTGTAGTCAATTGTTGGTCTAATGAGGTTGAATACAGTGGGGTTATAATTTCCTTGGATCTGGATGCCATACATTTACTTATAAGTTGTTCCACATAGAATATCTTTCTCACCAATGTGGACACGTGGCAGTCAAAGTTCAGGCTATTTGTACATTCTGATCTTTCATTGCTTACAAAATGCTTATAGTTTTGACCTATCATAGGCCCTTTATTTGTCCTGAAAATGTTGTGTAATGCCAGAATATGTGAAGGCTAATAGAAGTATAGCACCCACAGACAGACAGTTTTGTAAAGCAATTGCAACATGCCAAAGCAAAGAACAGATTTGTGCATTCATTTGTGAAGCGTTTTATATGCGTTCTTTGTTCAGCATAATGAACACATGTTGTGGCCATTAGCCAAGTGATCAGTACTTGACACTGTTTTATTTTGTACATTAGATAACCAAAGAAGTTATTTTGTGTATTGAAATGAGCTGCAGTATGTCAGCAGAAACTGGTGCTATGTCTTCAGGAGCCAAGCGAGAACTACATCAACAGTCTCTCTTCAAATTTTTCAGAAAGGTCATAAAACACGGAGACGGTTCAGTCTCTGAGGGTAAGTCATTTGTGGGTGAGAGTAGTGGTAAAGTACAGAATTATGTCCTATTATCAGGATGATTGTCATAGTTCAGATGTGTGTGACACTATTTCCTGTTGTAAAGTATTTGTCTAAGATTTTATGAATGAGGGTATTTGTCTAAGATTTTATGAATGAGGGTATTAAGTTTTACTGATTTTAGTCTTGAAAGGAAAGTCAGATATGTAATGGAAAATGAACTGAAAGGTACTGTACTCTAAAAGTCTTATATGAAGGCAGGAGCTCATCGGTGAGATAGAACATCTTAATAATCCATGTTGTATACTTTGCATTTCTTTTGTGGGTTTGCAGGCATCTAGTGTATAGAGTATTTCCCTATTTTTTTTTTAAGTTAGTGAAACTTTTTTTTTTGTGTAATAGTACGCTATTCAATGGAGGCAAATGTAGTTGTATTTGTTGTACTGTTAAAGAAGTATTTGTTGTACTGTTAAAGAAGTTATCTTCCCCTTGATATTTGTTTTTGTTTTTTTAACCAGCAGTCAGAGAGTCATGTCAGTTTGGCACAGAAGACATGGTAAATGAATGTAGTGCTTTCAGAGAAGTCAGTGAAAGTAGTACTGTCGCAGAAGTCAGCAGCTTAACAGATAACATAGAAAGTGAGAGACTTACTGTTAGTGAAGTCAGTAAGAAGCATTCGGATGAAGTCAGTGCCACAAAGTGTTCACTGACAGATATTAGTGAGTACATCACATGTACTAATGCTGCAGATAAGGAGAAAGTCATTGTCCTAAATCATCGCAAACCACATGACGGTTTTCGTTTCCCACTCAAAGCCTTCACAGACAAAAGAAGAAAATCAGGAAGTTCCCTTCGCCAATGTCAGCTGTCATGGCTAGACCAGTTTCATTTTCTGGCATATTCAGTGAAACAAGATGGGCTGTATTGTTTAGCCTGTGTGTTATTTCCAACACCAGCACAGACAGAACGTGCAAAGTTATTCATTAAGCAGCCATATTGTAATTGGAAGCATGCCACAGCTGATATTCAGCGACATTCAGAATTAGATTACCACAAGAAATCTGAGGCAAAATTACATGCTTTCCGAGTCACAAGTGACAATCCAAGTCAAAGAATGGACTTTGCAATTTCAAATGCTTCACAGCTGCAGGTGGCCAAAAACAGAGCTCTACTGACCTCTATTATAAAGTGTCTGGAGTACTGTGGAAGGCAAGGGATAGCACTCCGTGGACATAGAGATGACTGCACATCTGACTGTACAACCAACAAAGGAAACTTCAGATCTCTAGTTGATTTCCGAATTAATGCTGGTGATAGAGAGTTAGAAGCCCACTTGCAGACATGCCAAAAGAATGCAACATATATTTCAAAAACAGTACAGAATGAATTGCTAGACTGTATTAAAGAATACATTCAACAGCAGATAATAAAGGATATAAAGCAACAGCCTCTTGGACCCTTTTATTCCGTCCAAGCAGATGAAATTACAGATATAAGCAACTGGGAACAACTTGGAGTAGTACTACGATATGTGAAGAATGGCCATCCTGTGGAGAGATTCATAGAATTTATTGCCTGTGAATCTGTGACTGGAGAGGAAATATGCAATAAGTTGGTCACATGCCTAACAAAGTTAACGTTGAATCTTGAGCACTGCAAAGCTCAAGGGTACGATGGTGCTGGAAACATGGCTGGAGCACAGAAAGGCTGTGCTGCTTTGTTTCAAGAAAAAGTACCACATGCTATTTTTTTCCATTGTGCTAGCCACCAGTTGAACCTCGTACTTTCAAAGGCTTGCCAAGTTGCAGAAGTAAGAATAATGTTAAATATAGTGAAGGAAGTTGGTTTGTTTTTCAAATACTCTCCAAAAAGGCAAAGATGTCTAGAGGAATCAGTGCAGTACATAAACTTACAGCAAAAGGCAAGTGGCAAAAAACCTATAGAAAAACAAAAGCTGAAGTTGCTGTGTGAGACCAGATGGGTGGAGAGACATACAGCCTTTGATGACTTCTATCATATGTATGAAGCACTCATTCACTGTTTAGACAATATTATGAATAACAGAGGGCCACACTGGGATGGAAAAACTTTGACAGATGCCAGTGGACTTTACAATTCAATTACTAAGTCTTGCTTTACTGTTTCCTTCCAGTCAGCAAGGTTCTTGTTTGGCTTTACTAAGCCCCTTAGCAAACTTCTGCAAGGATCGTCACAAGACATACTGTATGCATATGAGCAAGTCAGCTGTGTGCTTAATGAGCTGCAGGCTGTTCGTGCAAACATCGAGAATGAGTTTAGGAATATCTTCAGAGATATGTCAGAAATGGGGAGCTTCTGCGATAATACTGAATTACCCCTTCCACGTGTCTGTAGCAAACAGACTATGAGGAACAATGTGGCTGGAGATACTTCAGAAGAGTACTGGCGAAGAGCAATTTTTATTCCCTTTCTGGATCACTTCATTCATGAACTGTCCAGATGATTCACTACAACGGCATCAACAGCTATTCAAGGACTCTCACTAATTCCATCAAACTTGAACAGCTTAACATTAGATAGAGAGAGTTCACTTAAAATTTTTTTGACTTGCCTTCACCAACAACATTCCACCAAGAGCTCAGACTGTGGAAAAGGACATGGGAGGCTATATCGCACAATTCTGCACTGCCAAATGATTTGAAGCAGACCTATTTGCAAACAAATGTCAAAATGTTCCCAAACATTTCGATTGTATTAAATACACTCTTGCTCACTCCAGTCACAACTGCTGGAGTAGAGAGGGCTAATTCAGCCTTAAAACTGATAAAGTCTGAACTCTGGAGTACCATGGGACAAGAGCGCCTTAACAGCTTAGTGTTGCTGTTCATGCATAGGGACATCCCGATAGACTACTCCTCGGTAATCAATTTATTTGCAGAAAGACATCCAAGAAGAATGCTACTTATTACTCCGCTTAATTAGGAATCTAACAGTAGTATGACTAAGCTTGTGACATATACTACAGTACGGTATGACCGCAGAGGCCCTTATGAAATGCTTAGTGTTTTACTAACAAAAAATTTTGTTAGACTTTCTCTCCTGTCGTGTATAGTTTTTATACATATCTTTAGAAGGTTTAACATATTGACAAAGTCCAACTACTAATTAAGTCGGAGTGTTACCATCATAGAAGTCCTCTACTCCCCAGGCAACATAGAAAGTAAAAAGTACCAGTAGTCGGAGCTCTACCATCAGAAGTAATCCACTCCACAGGCAGCATAGAAAGTAAGAGAAGTACCAGTAGTCAGTCAGAGGTCTACTGTCGTAGAAGTTATCCACTCAACAGGCAACCTAGAAATTCATAGAAGTACCATCAGAGAAGTCAGTGAAAAAAGTACTGTCACAGAAGTCAGCAGCTTAACAGATAACATAGAAAGTGAGAGAAGCACTGTTATTGAAGTCAGTAAGAAGCATTCGGATGAAGTCACTGATGGTGCTAGAAACATGTCTGGAGCACAGAAAGGATGTGCAGCTTTGTTTCAAGAAAAAGTAACACATGCTATTTTTTTCCACTGTGCTAGCCACCAGTTGAACCTCGTACTTTCAAAGGCTTGCCAAGTTCCAGAAGTATGAATAATGATAAGTATAGTGAAGGAAGTTGGTTTGTTTTTCAAATACTCCCCAAAAAGGCAAAGATGTCTAGAGGAATCAGTGCAGTACATAAACTTACAGCAAAAGGCAAGTGGCAAAAAAACCTGTAGAAAAACAGAAGCTGAAGTTGCTGTGTGAGACCAGATGGGTGGAGAGACATACAGCCTTTGATGACTTCTATCATATGTATGAAGCACTCATTCACTGTTTAGACAATATTATGAATAACAAGAGGGCCACACTGGTATGGTAAAACTTTGACAGATGCCAGTGGACTTTACAGTTCAATTACTTAGTCTTGCTTTGTTTTCTTTCAGTCAGCAAGGTTCTTGTCTGGCCTTACTAAGCCCCTTAGCAAACCTCTGCAAGGATCGTCACAAGACATACTGTATGCATATGAGCATGTCAGCTGTGTGCTTAATGAGCTGCAGGCTGTTCATGCAAACATTGAGAATGAGTTTAGGAATATCTTCAGAGATATGTCAGAAATGGGGAGCTTCTGCGATAATACTGAATTACCCCTTCCACGTGTCTGTAGCAAACAGACTGAGGAACAATGTGGCTGAAGAGACTTCAGAAGAGTACTGGTGAAGAGCACTTTTTATTCCCTTTCTGGATCACTTCATTCATAAACTGTCCAGACAATTCACTACAATGGCATCAACAGCTATTCAAGGACTCTAACTAATTCTATCAAACTTGAACAGTTTAACATTTGATAGAGTTCACTTAAACATTTTTTTGACTTTCCTTCAACAACATTCCACCAAGAGCTCGGACTGTGGAAAAGGACATGGGAGGCTATATCGCACAATTCTGCACTGCTAAATGATTTGAAGCAGACCTATTCACAAACAAATGTCAAAATGTTCCCAAACATTTTGTTTGTATTAAATACACTCTTGCTTACTCCAGTCACAACTGCTGGAATAGAGAGGGCTAATTCAGCCTTAAAACTGAAAGTCTGAACTCTGGAGTACCATGGGACAAGAGCACCTTAACAGCTTAGTGTTGCTGTTCATGCATAGGGACATCCCGATAGACTACTCCTCTGTAATCTATATTTGCAGAAAGACATCCGAGAATGCTTTTATACATATGTTTAGATGGCATAACATTGACAAAGTCCGACTACTAATTAAGTCGGAGTGTTACCATCAGAGAAGTCATCTACTCCCAGGCAACATAGAAAGTAAGAAGTACCAGTAGTCAGAGCACTACCATCACAGAAGTCCTCTACTCCACAGGCAGCATAGAAAGTAAAAGAAGTACCAGTAGTCGGAGCTCTACCATCAGAAGTCATCCACTCCACAGGAAACATAGAAATTCCACAGAAGTCCTCTACTCCACAGGCAGCACAGAAAGTAAGAGAAGTACTAGTAGTCAGTCAGAGCTGTACCTTCACAGAAGTCATCCACTCCCCAGGCAACATAGAAAGTAAAAACTGCAGTAGTCAGAGCACTACCATCACAGAAGTCCTCTACTCCACAGGCAGCATAGAAAGTATGATAAATACCACTAATGTTCTTCACAGGCAACATAGTCAATCAGAGCTCTATCATCATAAGACATCCACTCCACAGACAACATAAGAATTCATAGAAGTACCATCAGAGAAGTCAGTACTACCATCCTAGAAGTCATCTACTCCCCAGGCAACATAGAAAGTAAAAAGTACCAGTAGTCAGAGCACTACCATCACAGAAGTCCTCTACTCCACAGGCAGCATAGAAAGTAAAAGAAGTACCAGTAGTCGGAGCTCTACCATCAGAAGTCATCCACTCCACAGGAAACATAGAAATTCCACAGAAGTCCTCTACTCCACAGGCAGCACAGAAAGTAAGAGAAGTACCAGTAGTCAGTCAGAGCTGTACCTTCATAGAAGTCATCCAATCCCCAAGCAACATAGAAAGTAAAAACTGCAGTAGTCAGAGCACTACCATCACAGAAGTCCTCTACTCCACAGGCAGTATAGAAATTATGATAAATACCACTAATGTTCTTTACAGGCAACATAGTCAATCAGAGCTCTACCATCATAAGACACCCACTCCACAGGCAACATAAGAATTCATAGAAGTACCATCAGAGAAGTCAGTACTACCATCCTAGAAGTCATCTACTCCCCAGGCAACATAGAAAGTAAAAAGTACCAGTAGTCAGAGCACTACCATCACAGAAGTCCTCTACTCCACAGGCAGCATAGAAAGTAAAAGAAGTACCAGTAGTCGGAGCTCTACCATCAGAAGTAATCCACTCCACAGGCAGCATAGAAAGTGAGAAGTACCAGTAGTCAGTCAGAGCTCTACCATCATAGAAGTCATCCACTCCACAGGCAACATAGAAATTCATAAGTTCCATCAGAGAAGTCAGTACTACCATCATAGAAGTCATCTACTCCAAGGCAACATAGAAAGTAAGAAGTACCAGTAGTCAGAGCACTACCATCACAGAAGTCCTCTACTCCACAGGTAGCATAGAAAGTAAAAGAAGTACCATTAGTCAGAGCTCTACCATCAGAAGTCATCCACTCCACAAGCAACATAGAAATTCCACAGAAGTCCTTTACTCCACAGGCAGCATAGAAAGTGTGAAGTACCAGCAGTCAAAGCTCTAACATCATAGTCATCAACTCCACAGGCAACATAGAAATTCATAGAAGTACCATCAGAGAAGTCAGTACTACCATCCTAGAAGTCATCTACTCCCCAGGCAACATAGAAAGCAAAAAGTACCAGTAGTCAGAGCACTACCATCACAGAAGTCCTCTACTCCACAGGCAGCATAGAAAGTAAAAGAAGTACCAGTAGTCGGAGCTCTACCATCAGAAGTAATCCACTCCACAGGCAGCAAAGAAAGTGAGAAGTACCAGTAGTCAGTCAGAGCTCTACCATCATAGAAGTCATCCACTCCACAGGCAACATAGAAATTCATAAGTTCCATCAGAGAAGTCAGTACTACCATCATAGAAGTCATCCACTCCCAGGCAACATAGAAAGTAAGAAGTACCAGTACCATCTACCAGTAGTCAGAGCACTACCATCACAGAAGTCCTCTACTCCACAGGCAGCATACAAAGTAAGAAGTACCAGTAGTCAGGGAATAGGCATGCTGGACAGAGTACATGAACTATGGACAGAAGTTTGAAATATTACCCAGGAAGTTGCAAAAAAATAATTCTAAATAGAAAGAAGATTAAGAAGGCAAAATGACTGTCTGTGAAGGCTTTAAAAGTGGCTGAGGAAAGAAGGCTCTCTAAAGACGAGAGCAGGGTACATTATGTAAAACTTTAATGCAGAGTTTGATAGATGATAGCAAGAGAAGTTCAGGAGGGATGTATACATGAGCAATGCAAAGAAATGGAAGACAACAAAAGGTGAACAGATGTTCAGGAACATGAGTAGTATTAAGGGAAACTTGCAGATACAAATGGACATAAAAAATGTAGAAAACCTGACAAACAGAAGAGAAATGATCACAGAATTCAGAGTAGTACCACAGCAGAACTCATTTGCTCCAAAGACAAAAGTTAACCAGGACACCAACATCACTAACATGTACAATGATGGTGTTCTCTAACTACAGCCAAACCTCCTGAACAGTGAAGCTAAATAGACACAAAGCTTTCTTAAGGCTGAACCATCTGTTGAATTCTTTAAAATCTGGCAAAATGATACTATAACACTGCTGCATTTAAGTTGCCAGGAGCTGTGGAAAACAAGGTAGCAGCAGTTGTATTGGAAATTGTCAGCTTATATTCAACTCCCAAAAATGGTAATTTATTTATTATTTTATTTTATTTAAATTTGTTGACCGGGAGTGTCCAACTGGACGTGGGTCCATTTTCAGCAGAGGCCCGGGGAGAAAAGCTCCGTTACATTGGATTACATAGTGATTAACAATTTAACACAGAAATTACTTACAACATATTTACAGATGAAGAACATAGTACATCAGTAGACAACTAGAATCTTTATCTGTGAAGTACATAACAGGCATTAACAAATGTAACAATGAGAAGTTCCTGCTGTATAATAAGTACTAGGCTTATGAGCATCTGAGCTTGCTATCATCAAGGTAGTTAGTGGAGGTGAAAGAAAGTTAGTAGTTGGATGGGGTGGATGATATTGGAGTGGGAGTTGCAAGGGCATAGCCAGCATGTTTTTAGGTGCGCTTTTAATAAAGTTTTGAAGTTGGAGCATGATGGTACGGAGGTAATTATGGGTGGGAGTGAGTTCCATAATTTGGCTATGGCGCAAGAGAATAGTGCTTCACCAGCAGAGTTATTGGCTTTAGTGATCTGCAAGTGATTTTGTTGCTGAATCTTAGTGGTCTGGTGGTGCGATAGGGTTGGAGTAGATTCTGGAGGGATGGGACATTTAGTGGATGGTTTACTAGTTTGTGGGTGAGTGAGAGTTGATACCACTGAAGGAGGTGAGGGAGTTCAAGCCAGCCCAGTTCAGCAAGTGAGAGACAGTGGTGACTATGGTAGGATGCCCCTGTGGCGAATTTTGTGATTTTGTTGTAGCAGGTCTCTAGCTTGTTTAGATCACATTGCCTTAGATTGGTATATACTGGAGAGGCATAAAGTAGGGTGGAGATAAGGTGGGAATTTGCTATTGAAATCTTTGCTGCTTTGGTTAGAAATTGTTTATTTCTGTATAATGCTCCTAGTTTTTGTGGACTTTTTTATGGTCATGGCTATGTGAATGTCAAATTTTAGTTTATTGTCTATTTCCACTCTAGCAATTTGGTGTGTTCAGTTGGGTATATAGTGGTGTTGTCTTTTGCTGTGATGTTAAAGTGAGAGTTGTTTTGAGTATGTTTGGTGGGTTGGAAGATGAGTAGTTTAGTTTTGTTTGGGTTGAGTATTAATTGGGCATCGGATAACCATGTTTCAACAGAGGAAAAGGCTTCCTGTGTGACTTTTGCAGTTTGGGTAGGGACTGGGCTGAGCAGATGATGGTAGAGTCATCTGCGTATTGGATGAGTGTGCCATGTTTGGTGGCAGAGGCTAGAATATTGGTGTAAACAGAGAAAAGTAGGGGTCCAAGGATGGATCCTTGGGGAACCCCTATGGAGACAGGTAGTTGGGGAGATATGTCATTCTGCCATACAACGGATTGTTGGCGGTCAGACAGGTAACTCTGAAACCAGTTGGTGACTGATTGTGAGAAGGATAGGTTATTGAGGACAGAGATAAGTTGTTTGTGTGGGACCATGTCAAATGCTTTAGATAGGTCTAGGAAAGTAGCAGAGGAGAGATAGCCATTGTTTTTAAATGAAGGATAGTGTTTGTAAAGGAGAGTAAGGCAGTGGTGGTGCTATGGTTTGGTCGGAAACCATGCTGAGTACTGGAAAGGAGGTTGTTAGTAAGGAGGTAGTGTGAGACCTGAGAGTGTATGCATCTCTAGTATTTTGGAGAGTGGAGAGAGAATAGCTATGGGGCGGTAATTGGTTAGTTCTGCAGAGGGTCCGCCTTTGTGGAGGGGAATTATATGTGAGACTTTCCACAATGTGGGAACGTAACTTTCTGACAGAGATCGGTTAATCAAGATGGATACTGGGTAGGCCAGAGCATCAGCTGCGATTTGTAGGTATTCACTTGGGAGGTTGTCTGCTGCTAATTTGGTGGGTTTAAGTTTAGTTAAGAGTTTTTTTATGTTGGAGGTAGGTAATTGCTACAGAGACTATTCCAATTATAAAACACAGTTGTAGAAAGTACTGCATTCTCCAAATTAGAACTATTTCCCCAGTGCTGAAGTTGAAGTGACTGCAATCCAAGCTGAGTGAAAGTTCAACAGGACAGAAGTTCACTGTCAAAGACCACGAGTTGGAAGAAGAAATTACTCAAATTCAGATGGCCATGAACTTGGAAAACCATTGACCTAAAAACAATTAGTTTCATTGAACTTTGACTTGAGAAAGAAGACAACCAGCATTTTTGAACTCCTGGAGACCAGCATTGCCTCCCCCTCCTTTACTCACTCCAGAATTTGTTGAAAGAAGAGAAGGTACAGTACGACTTTTGTTAAAGAAAATTAGTTCTGCTTAAACCCAGAGAAAGAACAGTAAACAATACAAAAACATAATGGTCAGATAAGGAAAGTTTTATGAGTTTAGTTTATTTGGTACATCAATAAATGAAGCTTTTACTAATTTATCCTAATGTCTGGTATATATTTTATGTTTAACAACAAAGTAGACTTCACTGTGGTTATTTCCAACTTCAGTGGGATTCTTTACAAGAGTCCATATGCCCACTATGCCATGGTTACCACTCCCACAAGAGGGGAAAACATACTGGACCTGATCATCACCAACATGGGGACTCTATGCTCCAGACCAGAAGTGTATCCCTCACTGGTAAGATCAGACCATAAACTGATCTCACTGGATATTCACATCCCGACCCCACCCCTGCCCAGAAAACCACAGTGAAAACTTCTAAAGCAAATTTCACACTCCTCAAAACCGAGGTGGAATCCTTCAAAGCCCCGGCCTGTGGAAAATACGCCCAGACCGCAGAATCCTTTATAAATGCATTCTATGAACACCTTCAGGAATGCATGGATCATGCAATCCCAAATAAAACCAAGACCCAATCCTCCAAAGGCAGACGACATGTCTGGTGGGCCCCAGCCATAAACTAACTATACAATAGCAGGAGGAAGATACTACATGCTAGAGCAAAATCCCAAATAGGGAAGGCATCTCTGATCAGTATTAGCAAAAACTAAGGGCACTCATAAAATCGCCAAAGGCCAGCTTCGAGAGAAAATTGCACAGGACACTAAAGATAATCACAAGGCTTTCTTTAGTTATGTTAGGAACCTGGGTGGGAATTCACAGATATGCTCAGAATTAGTCCAAAATGACAAAAAATACACTGATCCCACAGACATTGCCAACATCCTAGCTGACAGGTTCAGCAAACTTCTCCCCTCCCACCAAAAGGGCAAATATCTATCCCAGCAGAGTGCTGCCCCCGACATCTCAGATGCTCAGGTGGGAGCCCTCTCCAAAGCAAAAACACAGCATCAATGGGACCAGACGGTGTCCCAGGCTGCCCTACAGGAACTCCAAGAAGAGCTAAACCCAAACAAGAAAGTACTGTACAATCGGAGACTTACTACAGGATATGTACCCAAAGAGTGGCGTGCAGCAACAGTGGTCCCTCTCCACAAAGGTGGTGCCTCAACGGACCCTGGAAACTATCGCCCATAAGCCTGACTAGCTTGGTCTGCAAAGCTATGGAAAGGATCATTATGGACCTCATAAATAAAGATATTGGGGGCCTACAGACACTGGATCCTACCCAGTTTGGCTTTGTTAAGGGCAGATCCTGCCTCTTAAACCTGGTTGACTTCTTTGAAACAGTCACCAAGGCCATTGACGAAGGGAAGGTGGTCCACACAGCCTATCTGGACCTCGCAAAAGCCTTCGATACAATACCCCACTCGGGCATTATAGATAAGCTCACCAGCTTAAATATAAACCCCTATGTCACTAGATGGGTTGCAAACTGGCTCAAGGACAGAACCCACATGGTTAGAATTGCTGGAGCCATGTCAGACTCCAAACCAGTTACAAGTGGTGTCCCACAAGGCTCAGTCCTGGGACCTCTCGTTTGGTATATATTTCTCGGAGGTACAGGCCAACATGGAAGGACTGTGGCTGACCAAGTTCGCAGATGACTGCAAACTGGGTGCCATAATCGACTCTCCAGCCGACACAAGCATCCTCCAAAAGGGCCTCATAGAAACAGACAACTGGTGCCAGAGCCATGGCCTCAAGCTAAATGCCAAAAGTGTATAGTCATCCCTTTGGCAAAACAAAGTGCCACAAATTACCACATAGGTGGTAATCCATTAAGTACAGAAGAAGTCATTAGGGACCTGGGGACCCAAGTTGATAGCAATCTCATTTGACAACCACGTGGCCAAAGTGGTTAGAAAAACATTTTATATAGCCCACCTAATCATGAAGGGATTCACATCTAGATTAGGGGAGGTCATCGTGCCTCTTTACTGATCCCTCATCAGGCCCATAATTGAGTACAATGCCCCTTTTGGGATGTACCTTACCAAACACCTGCAGCAACTGGAAAGACACCAAAAGTACCTCACCAAGAGGATCAAAGGGCTCAAACAGATGCCATATGCTGCCCGGTTAAAGAAACTCCAGCTCTACTCAGTGGCATACCGACTGCTCAGAGGTGACCTGTGCCTGACGTATAAGGCCATGTCCAACCTGGAATTAAGGGACATGCTGCACCTCAAAAAATCCAAATCCCATCGAGCTACACACTCAAGAGACTTGAACCTCAGCACTGAAATAAATAGGACATGCTGGAGGGACAGATTCATAACCCAGAGGCTCCCTTCACTATGGAATAAAATCCCAGTCCAGGTTAGGCAGAGTCCCTCATTGACTCTCTTCAAGAGGAATCTTGATGAGTGGATGGGAGATCATAGGTTTACCCCGGGTATCACTTCTGTGTCACTGTTAGACAGAGGCACAGTATACTAACCTCGAAAAAGGGCATAGCAAAATTAATTTAAAATGGGTGGCGAAAGCCAAACATACTCTGGCTAGGCTTATAAATGCCCTAGGGCAGATAGCCTAGTATGAACCTATGAACCTATAAGGAGAATGTGAGTTGGTATGGTCAACAATTTTTTCCAGGCTTGCACTGAAAATAGATGTGCTGTGTAGGAATTACTTTTTCCTGCTATCACACCCACAGTAAAATCATGTGTAACTGAATGTAAAGTTATGTCTTTCCAGACGTGATGTCAGAGCTTTGTGTCCCACTTTCTTGCTAACACCCCGGTAGTTAACTATCGAGACTGCGCCCCCCCTTCTGCAAATTCCTGGATCCGCCACTGACTAGGTCATTAAAGTATGTGCCATGGTAATCCTATGGGCTAAGCTTGTAAAGGATCCAGGGCCATTAGCCTAGTACACACCTATGAACCTATGTGGAAATTCCTCAAGACTGGAGACAGGCAAAAAAAAAAGACTGGAAACGAGTACTTGTTAAATCTAGGAAATGGTGGGTAGGACAATCCTAGAGTCATACAGACCCATAAGTTTACTTTTTTGTTGCCAAAAAATAATGGAGACGGTTATTTTGGATAATTTATCTGTAACCACCTGTAATATGAAGTTTTATAATAATATAATAACCGCAATAAATGAACAATTGAGTTATGCTGTCATTTATATAGATTTAACTTCAGCATTTAATTGGGTAATAAACAAAACTCTGATCAATAAATTAGAAGAACTAGGTATTGATGTAATCTGGATAAGATGGGTAGCTGAATGGTTTACAAACAGGACCTGGCAAGTATCATGCAACAATTAGACAAGTGAAATTTTGGGTTACCCTCAGAGTGTCCCCCAAGACTGTGTTATACATTCACACTTGTTTATGGTGTATCTTTCAGATATATTGTTTTCATCTGAGGTGCGTGTTCTACAGTCTGTATACAGACAACTTGAAAATGGGTAAAATGATTATATGTGTTACAGTCAGGGCACACCTGCAAAAAGATTTGACCAAACTGACAATATGAGCACAGGAGAATAATATACTGATAAATACATCAAAAAATGAAGCATATGAGATGTGAGAGACATGGACTGAAGAATTTAATACAGCACAGCACACAATGATTCTAACTGCTGATTCATTTAAGGACCTGGTTGTATGGGAAGATCTACTCTGTGTTTTCCTAATCATATGACTGTTATAGAACTATAAGTTGCATAAAAATTTTTAACATCTAGGAAATTAAAAATGAAATTATTGTTTGTAAGATACATTAAACCTAAACTAGAATACAGAATAACAATACAGAAACCTTATAAGAAAACAAGCATGAGAAAACTGGAAAAAGTAAAAAGGACATCCATGGATGTGAAAATTTAAGTTATTATGAAAGACGAAAATATCTGAACAGTATCTTATACAGATGTTTACGAGGAAACCTTATTTAGGTATATAGAGAATTTAGAGGCAATTAATTCTGGGAATGTTTAGGGCTATAAACAAGTAATACAGAATTATCAGAAAACCTATGGAGAACATTATATAAAAATGAGAAATGCACTAAGTAGGTCTCTGAGACAGGAGCTGATGCATAGAATAGACTACCAAATTATATTGAAGCAAGCACTACTTCAGATATTTTTAAGAACAACTCAGGCACTTGCACTTATCATGGGAATGACTGTTTTGGTATATCAGCAGGCTAGAAGGACATTATTGACCATGCCTGAAATATTCATAGGTATGTATGCAAAGGGTAAAGAGAGCACTGTTAGTGTGGCTCAGATCCAGAGATCCTCAGAAATTTCCTGAAGCCAGTGGTTATGGGAATGTGATAATAAGCATCTTTTAGGTATAGTGTTACCATGAAACTCATGGGAGTAATGGGGGGTGACAGGTTAAGCAGGGTCAATATTTTGAATTTTGATACATTCACATACAGGTTTAGAAATGAAAGCTATAGTTGTTGTTGTTTGTCTTTCGGCTTTTCCTGGTTAGGGGTCGCCACAGTGGAACTCCGGTCCGCTAATGATTGGCAGTAGATTTTCACGAACGCCGAGGTGCCAGCTCGACATCCAACTTTCAGCAAAGGCACACCCATTACGCATGTCTTTCGAACGCCACCCAACTGCAGGGAGGAAAGCTGGTCTCAAAAAGACCTCTTTCTTTGGTACCAGAAACATTCTGAAATAGAAGACTTTGTCCCTTTACTTACAGACACTGGTTCTATTACTCATAGGGTTTTGGGAAGTTCAAAGAACCTGAAGAAAATATTCTGTTTGGTTCAGAGGATGGGGAGGAATTCCCCTGAAAGATTTTTGTATCCAGTGCCATATATAACCCTCCTGCACCACTTTTAATACTGAAGAGTCTGAAACAATTTATGGCCAAATGGTGACGTGGAGGACCAATTTCTGGGACAGGATTGGAGAGACATTGGTTAGAGGGGAAGGAAGGTAGTTGACTGCTGGCATAGTCATTCTCTACTGTTGGTCTATTCATTATTGTTATTTCCTCCCAGTCATCTCTCTTCTGCTCTTTCATTGCCATACTATGGCTGGGTTTGCTTATTTGTGCTTTTAGGGAAAGAGGGAGGTCTAAAAGGTTTATACTGGGAGAGATGAAAAATCTTGGATTCTCCCTGAATCATTTTCCATCCTTCATCAAATGGTTTGAGAACCTGGGCAGCAGAGGTGACAAATAATACTTCCTTGTCTAAAGCAGAATCTAAGATTTCAGATAGTATCTGCAAAATCATACAATCTTTATGTTTGGAAACCCGGGGCGAGTTAGAAAGAGTTGGATTCTAAAAGGAGCTTCCTTTTGTTAGAAGTGTGGCATAAAGTTTCCTCAGCCTATCCATAGACAAAGGCATAAACTTCCAAACGTATGCCTGATAATTAAGTATTCTAAAACAAAAGTGGAAAAAGAAAGCATTATCTTACCTAGGCGGTCCAGTACTTTGCCTTCTTTCTCTCTAGAGAAGGATTACAGTTCAGGATCAATCTATTGCCAGCAGGCCAAGCAGTAAATATGGCTGCTTGTTCAATTCTACAGTGACAGAAAAGAAGAGTATTAGCCTGAGGCACTTTATACATTTTACCCACAGTTTTAGGAACTATAGGCTGGGTATCAGGATGATTACAGGCAGCATCAGTACACCCACTAGTCCTGGTAGGATAGTAGGGATGGGGAAGAATGAGGAAAATCCATTTGTAACAAATTATGATATAGTATCTCCTCATTTCAGTGGGAACACTTATTTGTTCCCATAAAAAAAGTTCAGTTCATGACAAGTTTCTTAACAAAATTCCTCCAAAGGAGGAAATTATTTAAATTTTCCTCATGATTAGAGAGTTGGCCTTCAGAATGTTTAGGGGAAGAAGTCCTGTCTATGTAAATGTCAAAATCATTAGATCCTGTCAGAGGCACTTTATAGATTTAGTTGTCTTTTTAGGGACTGTCAGCACTCAATACATCCTCGAGGCTGGCAGGGAATGAGGTAAATCCATTTGCAACATATCATAATATCTCCTCAGTTCAGGGGGATCTTTTATTTGTTCCCATAAAAATACCTCATTCATTCTGGCTATGATCTTACTAAAAGAAAAATTCTTCCACAAAAGGGTATGGGTTAAAATTTTCCTTGCAATCTGAGAGCTGAGCTTGTGAATCCGTAGGAGAAGCAGCCCAATTTCTGCCTTCATCAGAATCATTAGACTCTGATTCCTCAGTAATTTCTTTACAGGGGATGCCCACCTGTAATGGCTTCTGGACCCCAAGATTCATAGCCTGTAATGCATGCTTGGCTAAGGCAACAAAATTCATATACCTAACATATTCACAGATTTTTTTATTCATGTCTGTCCATTATGACATATGTATCCTCAAAGCCACTTGTTATATCCACATCTGTGAGTTATGACATATGTGCCTTGGAGCCACTTGTTGTATCCAGGTCTGTCCATTATGGCATATGTGCCTTTGTAGCCACCTGTTGTACCTTGGTCTGTGCGTTATGACATATGTGTTATCAGAGCCGCTTGTTGTCTCCAGGTCTGTCTGTTATGACATATGTATCTTCTAAGCCATTTGTTGTATCCAGGTCTGTCTGTTATGACATACATGTCCTCAGAGCCACTTGTTGTATCCAGGTCAGTCTGTTATGACATATGTGTCCTCGGAGCCAAGTGTATCCAGGTCTGTCCATTATGACATATATGTCCTCAGAGCCACTTGTATATAGGTCTGTCCATTATGACATATGTGTCCTCAGAGCCACTTGTTGTATCCAGGTCTGTCCATTATGACTTATGTGTCCTCAAAGCCACTTGTTATATCTGTGAAGGGCCCTCTTTACTGGGGCCAGTAATCAAGGAGCCGCAATCCTCACCACTGACACCACTGAGAGACTGTCACTAAAACAGGGATGGATTTACACAATAATTTCAAATGCAGCTTGCTGCATCAAGCGCACACATGCACGCACACACACACAGCACACACACACACACACACACACACCTGGGAAAGACTGGCATAGATTTACCAGCTGTGCCCCCTTCCACCCAGACAATAAGGAAATGATGCTGCCAAAAGCCAGTTACTATCAGGCTCTCACAAGGGTATCTAATTATACTGAGTAAACGCAATGCTAATATAAATGGTAGAGTGCAACCCAAGCAGCAGGGCTTTTCAGAGTGGCCAAGGTGTCACTAAAATAAGCACAAGTACTCTCAAGATATTAAAAATAATTGATAAAAGATCAACCACAATAAAAGGTATAAAAATATTTAGTGTGTGTATGTGTGTGTGTGTCTTTCGGCTTTTCCCAGGTAGGGGTCGCCACAGCGGAACTCCGGTCCGCTAATGATTGGTAGTTGATTTTTACATGCTGAGTTACCAGCCCTGATGCACAACCTTCAACTAAGGTACGCCCATTTACGCATGTCTCCATGCAGAAGACGCTCTAGCTGAGAATCGAACCAGACAGCATCTTACTGCAAGGCGACAATGCTACCGTAGCACCACCACCGCGGGTTCTATAAAAATATTTAGTAATAAATGATAAAATAGAAAATATGAGAATATTAAATATTTAAGTGCAATAAACATCAGAATTTCAATCACAGGAAAAATAAAAATATAACACAGTTAGACAGATTCAAACAGATGCAGAAAAACACGACAACTAATCTCACTGTATTTCCTGATTGTGTAAAGAGTAACTATTCCCTAAATAACTTAATTAATACAGCAAGCCAAGACTGGATATGGAGATGTTTACTTCCATAAGGCAAGATGATTAGCTTTTACCTTCTGACTACAACTGAACTGACTGTGATAACTGTCATACATTTTTATATCAGGTTCTGAAAAAAACAAAACAAAACAAGCTGATCTGTGAGTTCCATCCCCTCAGTGCTGGTTATAGAATGACATCACATTTGATCACATGACTCTGACAGAGCACAGACTCAGAGCCCCTCCAAGATCCATTGCAGCACATGAAAGATACAGAATTCCCTGTCCAAACGCAAACATCTAACCAGCTACAATAATACTGTCGAAGCACCTTCAACACAAGCATCCACACAAGTCAATGCAATTTCCAAATGACGAAAAATTGTTTACAAAACTCCAGCCAACTATGCTGGCATATGTTACACATACACTGCCCCATTCTCCTTGGCACAGATGGTAATAACTCGTACTGTCACAGTATCCAAGTCTGTCTGATGTGTCCTTGGAGCCTCTTGTAACAAGGTCTGTCCGTTATGACATATGTGTCCTTGGAGCCACTTGCTGTACCCAGGTTTATCTGTTACGACATATGTGTTCTCAGAGCCACTTACTGTGTCCAAGTCTGTCCATTATGACATACGTGTCCTCAGAGCCACTTGTTGTATCCAGGTCTATCTGTTATGACATGTGTGTCCTTAGAGCCACTTGTTGTATCAGGTCTGGCCATTATGACATATGCGTCCTCGGAGTCACTTGTATCCAAGTCTGTCCATTATGGTATATGTGTCCACAGAGCCACATGTTGTGCCCAATCCAGTAATATCAGTGCTTCAGCCTTGAGCCCCTTCACACTTTTTCCATCCCATAATGCACCAGTCCCCTAAGCTACCTCAGATCTTGATTGATGCCTGAGAGGAGCAATAAACTAGGAACATAGCCCTAGAAAGGTGCAATCCTTCAGGTCTTAGGTTCATAGGTTCATAGGTTCATACTAGGCTATCTGCCCGAGGGCATTTACAAGCCTAGCCCATCGTTTTGTGGCTTACGCCACCCCTTTAGTATGGGGAACTATACCCATTATTTTGCTGTGCCTCTGTCGAGCAGTGACACTGAGGTAATCCCTGGGGTATATCTGCGATCTCCCATCCATTGGTCAAGATTTCTCTTGAACAAGGCCAGCGAGGTGCTCTGCCTCACATGTACCGGGATTTTGTTCCACAGCATAGGGAGTCTTTGGGTGATGAATCTATCCCTCCAGCACGTCCTATTAATATCCGTGTCGAGGTTTAAGTCTCCCACCCTTGTGGCTCTGATGGATCTAGATTTTTTGAGGTGAAGCATATTCATCAAATCTGGGTTTGACATGGCCTTGTATGTTAGGCAAAGGTCACCTCTGAGCAAGCGGTGGCGACTGAATAGAGCTGGAGTTCTTTCAGTCGGGCAGCATAGGACAGATGTTTGAGACCCTTTATCCTTTTGGTGAGGAACTTTTGTGGCCTCTCCAGCTGCTGCAGGTGTCGGGTCAGATACATCCCAAATGGGGCATTGTACTCAATCATTGGTCTGATGAGTGATGAGTAAAGGGAGACTATGACCTCCCTTGATCTAGATGAGAATCCCTTCATGATAAGGTGGGCAATGTAGAAAGTCTTCCTAACTACTTTAGCTACATGGGTGTCGAATGACAGACTACTATCAACCTGGGTCCCCAGGTCCCTGATAACTTCTTCTGTGCTCAGTGGATTGCCACCTATTTGGTAGCTAGGGGTAACCTTGTTTTTCCCAAAGGGTATGACTATGCATTTTTGGCATTTAACTTCAGGCCGTGGCTCTGGCACCAGTTATCCGTTTCTGTGAGACCCTTCTGAAGGATATCTGTGTCAGATGTGTTTTCTACTATGGCCCAGTTTGCAGTCATCTGCAAACTTTGTCAGCCATAACCCTCCTGTGTTTGCTTGTACTTCGGAAAAGTAGATGCCAAACAAGAGTGGGCCCAGGACTGAGCCCTGTGGGACACCACTTGTGACAGGCTTTGAGTCTGACATGGCGCCAGCAACTCTGACCCTGTGGGTTCTGTCACTCAGCCAGTTTGCAACCCATCTTGTGATGTATGGGTTAACATTTAAGCTGATGAGTTTTTCAATGATACCCGAGTGGGGTATTGTATCGAAGGCCTTAGCCAGATCGAGGTAGGCTGTATGGACTGCCTTTCCTCATCAATGGCTTTGGTGACTGTTTCAAGAAGTCAACCAAGTTTAAAAGGCATGATCTGCCTTTGACAAAGCCAAACTGGGTTGGATCCAAAGTCTGCAAATTCCTATGTCTTTATTTATGAGGTCCATTATGATCCTCTCCATGGCTTTGCAGATAAGGCTTGTCAGGCTAATGGGCGGTAATTTCCAGGGTCGGTGGAGGCACCGCCTTTGTGAAGTGGGACCACAGTTGCAGTGCGCCACTCCTGGGTGCGTATCCAGAGGTAAGACTTTGATTAAACAGCTGTCCTAGCTGTGGGTTTAATTCCTCATTGAGTTCGTGGAGCACACAGCCGGGGACACCATCAGGTCCCATGGATGCTGTGTTTTTTTGCTTTGGAGAGAGCAGTTCTCACTTGGGCGCTGGAGATGTTAGGGGGGGCTGCAATCGTCTGGGATAGATATCTCTCCTTTTCGGGGCGAGGAGTTTGCACTGAACCTGTCAGCCAGTATGTTGGCAATGTCTGTAGGATCAGTAATCTTCACATCATTTTGAACTAGTTCTGAGCATATCTGGGAGTTTCCTCCTAGGTTTCTAACATAGCTAAAGAAGGCCTTATGATTGTCTTTTGAGTCTTTAGCTATTTTTCTCTCGAAATTTGCTTTGGATGATTTTATGAGAGCTCTTAGTTTTTTCTTATAGTGATCAAGGGTGTCTTACCTTTTAAGGATTTTGCTCTATCTTGTAGTAGCGTCCTCCTTTTATTGTAGAGTTTGTTTATGGCTGGGGTCCACCAGACTGGACGCTTGCCTTTGGTACTAAGAGTCTTTGTTTTGTTTGGGATTGCCTTATCCATGCAGTCCTGCAGGTGCTGGTAGAAGGCGTTTGTAAGTGATTCAGCGGCTTGAGTACTGTTTTCCACTGCCTCGGGGCCTTAAAGGAGACCACACTAGTCTTTAGAAGTGTGAAGTCGGCTTTTGAGAAGTTCTTTACTGTGGTCTTTTTTATTTCAGGTGGGGGTGGGATGAGGACCTCCAGCGAGATTAGTTTGTGATCTGATCTCATAAGTGAGGGGTATACTTCCGGTGTTGAACATTGTGCTCCCATGTTCGTGATGATGAGATCAAGTATGTTATCTCCTCTTGTGGGGATGGTGACTATTTGTTCCATGGCATTTGAGTTTATGAATTCCAGGAACTTTTGGGCTAGGGTGTTTGGGCTTGAGTAGTGTTCCCAGTCTATATTAGGGTAATTGAAGTCACCTAGTATGATGGTGTTTGGTGATACATTTATCCCCTCTAGTGTTTTCAGGAAGGCCATGTGAGGTTCCTGAGTTTGTGAGGGTGGCCTGTAACATGCTACAATTTGCAGAGCAGTCTTGCCTATGGTTAATTGCACCTGGATGGTCTCCGATGCATCGTGCGTTGCCACCAGTCTTGAGGTGTGGGTGTCCTTAATGAATATGGATACCCCCCCTCCTTTCTTGGTATTGTCCGGATTTTGGGGCCGGAACGCATGATATGAGGTAAAACCTGATAGCGCTGGGGTGCTCTCAGGAGCCTTGAACCAGGTTTCTGTCACAGCACAGACATCGATGTTCTCCATACTGAGAAGGGCCTCGAGTGCGTGCATTTTGAGATTGAGACTTCTGGCATTGAGCAGCATTACCCTTAGTTTTTTTCCTTTTTTGTGTTCTAGGGTGGTAGGTTTAGAATTTGAGCCTTGCCTAAAAAAGGCACTATGGGGGTGGCAAGAGCCTTTGCCAATATCCGAATCCCAGGGGTGACAGGTGCAAGCCGTCCCTTGCGAAGCAGCGTGGCTTGTCCAGCATGTCATCCCAGGCAGACAGATACTGGATCCCCTTTGAATGACACCAGTGTTTAAGCCAATTGTTAAAGCTGATCATCTTATCTCTGTATTGTGGCATCACTCTTGGTGAAGGTAGGATACTGCTCAAGGTCAGGGTCATACCTGCCTGGGCTACATAGTCAGAGAGCTCCTCAATGTCTCTTTTCATGTAGTCCAAGGAGTGCGTCTCAGGTCGTTTACACCAGCGTGGACAATGACTGAGTCATATTTGTACTTGCTGTTGAGAGACCTGAGTGCTTGCGTTATGTGGCGGATTCTAGCGCCCGACAGGCAGCTTACTGTGACCTTCTCCTTACTCAGTCTGGTGAGCTGGACGTCAGTGTGTCTGACTATGGAGTCACCAATGACTAGTGTGTCAGGCATTGTGTTTGGCCTTAAGGGCTGTGACTGTTTGACACTCTGACTGTGAGGTCTATGTGTTGCAGGTGTTGTGTTCTGAGGTGGTGGTTGTTTGGGTGTCTGCTTTGGTGGCCTCTGCTGTTTTGGTAGATTTTTGATCAGAGCCTCCGAGTATGTCTTTGTGTGTTTATGTGTATGATTTGAGGTTGTAATGGTGCTATGTGAGACTGGGTCTATAGTGTGTGTGGTAACCTTCTCCTCCTGACTGGTCTTGCCATTCCTGTGTTGAGAGAGCTCAGCCTCCAGTTTGGCCGTATAGTTGCATCTCTCGCATGTATTTGTGTTTTGTGGGAGGAGGAGAGGGTTGTCTGTGTACATGAGGCAATTGTAACATTGCCTCAGTATTCCCAGGTTCACCAGCTGAGCAGGAGAGGACACTAGCAACAGATCCCTCGACATGCTAGAAGGATAGACAAAAACTTTAAATAAGATTCAGGGGACGTGGGTGACCGAGAAATGGGGGTTACCTTTTGGGGTACTATCTATGACAAGAGTGCCGTATCAAGGTAATAAGTACTGTAGGAGCAAGTGCTAGGTTTAACAGATAGAGAATAGTCTACTTGGAGTCAAGTGGAGATGATCTTTTTAGTTATAGGATAAGCTGATTAGATCAGTAGTATAGTTCGAGGAAGGTAGTTTTAAGGGAAAATTTGAAGAGTGGACTTTAGGTAGCCTGAATAGTTTAAACCTGCCTAACCGGCGCTGCCCTAGTGTGCAACAGTGGCAGCTCTGCGCTAAATCGCTTACAAGCGAATGACTGAGGTTGGTGGGAAGGCTGTTGCGTTGACTGGATATGAATCAGAGGATCTATCATTAAGGTAAGTACATAACATTTGTATCCTATTCATTCAGTTTGTCCGATCTAATACACGGGTAAGAATCCCCAGCTACAATTCTTCCTGGGAGGCTTCATGACAGGAGACCTTTTAGAATGGAAGCTTTGGCTCTGGTGAGGCAGTTTAACTTGTAATGGCTGTTAAAGGTATACATGGAGGACCATATAACAACATCACAGATATCTCCAACTGAAGAACTAAATCAGGCTGTGGAAGCAGCTATGGCCCTAGTCTGCCTTGGGTTTACTTGATAAGACCTTTTCCTGATTAGTGTAAATAAAGGAAATGCAATTTGACAGCCACCTACAAAAGGAAACATCAGATACCTTTTGTCTGAGCTTATTAGAGTCAAAGGTAATGAAGAGGTGAGCATCTTTTCTAAACAATTTGGTTCTGTGGAGGTAAAAACATAACTGGCTGTGTATGTCTGTCATGAAAAATGTATTTTACTTTACTAGAGAGGAAGATAAGCATGGAGTAGCCCTAGAAACCATTGTTGAGACAGAGCATCCCTAGGTGGCTGTTCTAGAAGGGGGATCAAGGCAAAGAATCTGCTGCACTTGGCATTCTGGGGACAGGTGAAGAGACTGCAGCAGGGAGTGCCCAACAATGGAAAATCTGGTTGGTCACCACTGGATTATGGCAGCACTCTGAGGTGTGAGGAACAACCTGCTGAGCCTGTCTACTACACAACTGGTAATGTCAGGGATGTATGTTGCAAGCAAAACATGGTTGGAAGCCACTGAATATTACCATACCCTCACTGCTTCCTGGCATAGTGGATACGATCTGGTTCCTTCCTGTTTGTTTATATACCAAACTACAGTCATGTTGTACATTTTGATGGTGATCATACCCTGGGGAAGGTCATCCTGTGTTCTTGAAACATAAGGAGGACTGCTCTCAACTCTAGAAAATTTATATTAAAGGTAGCCTTTAAGTCTGGCCATTGACCTTTGACTAGCCTCCCTTCTTAATATTCCCCTACCCCAGGAAGGATGCATCCATGATAACCATAGTCACTGTAGCCACCAGAGTGGGAGGTAGAAATTATTTCCCTGAGGATAGTAGAAGAGACTTGAGCACCTCTCTATTTGAGACCTTCACAAATTCCTGTTGAGAATGGTCTTTGTAGATCAGTGTACATATTTCTTTAAGAAACCTCCTGTGGGCATGTACTAAAAGTACTGATTACTGAGCATGAGCAGGGACAAAGTGCCACTTTGAGTTAAGCTGCTGAGATTTAAGCATGCATGTGTGTAAGCTCTGTCTGTTAGTTCATTTATAGTTATCGAAGCCGCTATCCATGTATGTATTTCTATGTAATAAAGCATCTTAAATGAACTACCCTGCCTGCTTGTCTTTTTAAGTGTAGACAGACGGGTGACATGGTGTCAGAAGCGACATGTCTAAAGGACATGGTGTTAGAAGTGGCAAATCTAATTGCCAGAAAGCACTCCAGTTTCTCTACTTTGACTTTGAGAGGCAACTGGCTACAATTGGAGGTATATACAGACATGAGTCGTGTATAATTCGCAAAACAGGTCAGAAACTAATTTCTTATGTTAACACTTGCTCAAGCTATTTCATATTTGCAAAATATGAAATGAGGCATACAGAAAGCTCTAAATGATATTAAAATAAGTCGAAATGTCTGATATTGCTAAGGATATTCAAATTAGTACAGTAAATGTTTGAAATAATGTTTGAATTGAATAAAACAATAAAAATAAAGAGAAATGACAACATTTTTCCGCAAAGCACACATTGTTCATATTTACTGAAGCTATTTGACTTATCAGAAGTGTATGAAGTGTTTACGTTTGTGCAGTGTTAGAATACAGTTATTTCACAAATACAACCATTTCTGAGCATATTTCCTAAAGTAAAACATTTTGAAGAGTTTATTGTGCATGTACATGTTATAACAAGTTTGCAAAGCAGATTATTTGTGTATAACTGCAAAAAGGGCCACATTTTCAGTGTGACTGTGCACATATTTTGTTGGCATGGCAGATGGATTTTGAAAACCAGGTCCACTAGTATTTGATAATAATATTGCAGAGAGCTGGAGAGTGGTTGAGCAAGAGTATGATACTTTCACACAGGCTGCATTTTTCTGAAAAAGATGACCATACAAAGGCATTTATTCTGATTAACTTAGCAGGGTCAGAAGCTATAGAAAGAGAAATTAAAGTTCATCTGTGTATGTGCCTGCTATCTTTGTTGGAGAGGGGGAAATGGTCATACTGTTGTACCAACTGAGTCAAAGGAGGACCCTGACTGCTTAAAACATAAATTTAGAGAAATGTGTAACCCCCAGACCGACATTACAATGGAGACGCACTTATTTTACACAAGGGATCAAAAGCCAGGTGACATGAGAAACAAGGCTAAAATGTGCAGATTTGGTGATTTAAGAGACAAGCTGATAAAGGACACACGTGTGTGGTATTAAAGATGATGCTGTGAGAAAGATTTTGCTTCACAACACTGATTTAGCTTTGAATAAAGCCAATGAGATTTGTCAGATATATGAGCTTACAGAAAAGCACACAAATATGCTTACAAATGAGAAAGGCATGTTTCCAGTAACTTCTAAGCCTCACGTTGATAGCATGCAACACATGGTTAAGAGAAACAGGCGCAAGAACACAGCAGTAACTGCCACACCCACTGGTAAATCCCAGAGGTTTCTAGCAAGTTCCAGAGTTCGCACAGCCTCAGTGAAGCATGACTGAGTCAGCAAACTCAGAGCATGGGGCCCAACCAAATTTTATTGTTAACTGTCATAACTGTGGCAGTAATCATCAATCTAAACGAAAGATATGCTTGGCTTTTGGTCAACAATGGCACAAGTGTAATAAATGAAATAATTTCAAAAGGTTTTTTAAATCAAAACCCACCCACACTTTCACTAAAAGGGAACATTTCAAGAAAAGAGTTGATCAATTAGATAGCCATGACTCAGAGCCTCATTTTTTTAATGTTGATTGTGTGTCAGTGCTTGGTGAAACAGTCAATGCAGTTGATTTATGGGCCAAGAATGAAGTATGTTGTACTGCATGGATAAATGGCAAGCCCATAGAACTCAAAGTTGATACCAGCTCAAAGTGCAATGTTATGTCTGCAGAAACATTTGCTAGAGTATGTGCTGGTGAAAGGCTTAATTTGATAAAGCCTGTGAAGCTTGTTGCATATGGTGGAGAAGAGATTCAAACCAAAGGCTCGATATTGCTTTCATGTTACTCTGCTGGAAGAAGCTATGACTTATTATTTTATGTGGTTAAGAGGCACGGTCAGTCATTATTAGGCCTCAGGGACTCTTTGAAAATAGGACTGCTTTCATTTAACAAGGAAGTTCACCATGTTAGCTTAAAAGACCACCATTCCAATTTTGCCCAGCATATTTTTTCTACCTCCTATGCTGATCTTTTTGAAGACAAACTAGGCAAGCTTCCAGATGTGTACTCCATGAAGTTAGACCCAAATGTCAGTCCAGTTTTCAGGCCAGCCAGAAGAGTTCCAATAGCCATGCAGGCTAGAGTTAAAGCCAAAATAGACAAAATGGTGCAACAAAATGTGATTTGTCTAGTTAGTGAACTGACTGAGTGGGTATCTTCCATGGTGCCAGCATAAGAAAAGCTCAGACATCACAATACGTATTGATCCACAAGATTTGAACAAGGCACTAAAGAGACCTCATCATCCAATGAGTACAGTCGAAGAAGTTGCAGCTGTCATGCCAAATGCCACTGTTTTTTCTGTCTCAGATGCAAAAAGTTGATTTTGGCAAATTTTGCTTGACAAGAAATCTTCATTGCTCACTACTTTCAGTACTCTGCTTGGAAGGTACAGATTTCTGAGAATGCTTTTTGGGATAAATTCTGCAAATGAAGTCTTTCAATGTGCAATGGAGCAAATTTTTTCTAGGTATTCTTGTGCTAAAATAGTACACATACTGGTAGGAGCCAATGGTGAGGCAGAGCATGACAGAAACCTCAGAACACTTCTGGAAAGGGCACATCAAGTGAATCTTTAGCTGAATCCACAGAAATGCAAATTTAGGCTAAGAGAAGTCATGTACGTTGGTCATTTATTCACCAGTTCAGGCTTACAACCAGACCCTTCTAAGCAAACAGCCATTCTCGAGATGCCAGCTCCAGACAATCTTCAAGCCCTGCAACGTTTTCTTGGCATGATTAACTATATAGGCAAGTTTGTTACAGACTTGAGTCAAATATTAGCACAATTCAGAGAGCTAACATGTAAAGATGTATCTTGGTCTTGGTTAGAACAGCACCAAAGGGCATTTCATGTCCTAAAACAGAGAAGTGCAAGTCCACCTACTGTCGGATACTATGATGTCCGCAAGCCAGTTACTCTTGCTTGTGATGCTTCGAAATTTGGTCTTGGTGCAGTCATTGTACAAGAGGGTCAACCTGCTGCTTATGTGTCCATAACTCTCCCTCAAGCTGAAATGCAGTATGCCCAGATCGATAAAGAGTTTTTGTAGATTGTGTTTGCATGTTCCAAGTTTCATGATTATGTGTATGGTAGACCTATCCAGATCGAAACAGACCACGGACCTCTCATTACTATTTTGAGAAAGCCTATGTTTATAGCTCCAGCCAGACTGCAACGCATGATGCTGTGAGTGCAAAAGTACAATTTTAATCTTGTCTACAAGAAAGACAAACTTCTTTATCTTGGTGATACATTATCCAGATCACCCAGAATTACCACAGAACAGCACGAGAACAAAAGATCTGAATTTGAAGTCATGGAGGTGAACATTTTTTTTCCACGTCTTCATGAGCTCAGAAATCATACAGTCACAGATCCATTTTTACAGAAGCTCAGATACTTTCTCAGAGAAGGATGGCCTTCAAAGCAATCTAATTTACCTCCAGCAGTGCAACCTTATTTTTCATACAGAGATGAGATTTTGTCAGACAATGGTATCATCATGAAAAGTCTAAAAGTCATTGTTCCAAAGTCTTTGCAACAAGAGTACATTACTATCCTACATCGAAGTCACCCAGGAGTAGACCCTACCAAAAGAAGGGTGAAAGGACTAGAATTTTGGCCTTCTATGTCACAAGATATTGAGAGAGCATTTTTATCTTGTCCCATGTGTAGTAGTACAAAGCCACATCAATAGAAAGAACCACTTCATCTGTACCAGACTCCAGAACTACCTTGGTCAATAGTAGCCACAGACATTTTCGAGTAGAATCGTCAACATTACTTGGTACTAGTAGACTCTTATTCAAATTGGTTTGAGATTGACCTACTTCCTAATCTACCGTCGACTAGAGTCATTACTAAGATGAAGCGTCATTTTGCAGTGCATGGTAGTCCTCACAGATGTATTTCTCACAATGGCATGCAGTTCACAAGCCAACAGTTCAAAAGATTTCCAAAAGAGTGGGACTTTACTCATGTTACAAGTAGCCCAGAGTATCCTCAGTCAAATGGTTTGGCAGAACATGCAGTTCAAAGGGCAAAGCAATTACTAGAGAAGTCGAAATGAGACAATAGTGAGGTTTTCCTGAATGTCTTGAATATCAGAAATATTCCTTGTGATAAACATCTTGGTTCACCTGCTCATAGACTTCTGTCGAGACAAACCAGAACCACATTACCAATCAGTAGTCAATTGTTGGTCCCATGTGTCAAGAACAACAGGTCAGTGAAAGCCAACTTGTTGAAGTGTATAACCCAAAAGTCCTACTACGATAAGACCAGCAGACTGCTCAATCCATTATGAGAGGGAGAAGTGGTAAGGATGCAAATGTCCAAAGGTTATGGTCAGATCAGAGTCATGAAGAACATCTGCCCAGAGCCAAGACTGTACATTCTGGAATCACAAGGATCAGAATTCAGATAGAATCAGAAACATTTGATACTGGTGTCTGAGCTTGTACCACACCACATAGCCTGTGAGAAAGACTTTATCTCAGAGTGAGTTGTCTGGTGTTCCAGTTCCAGTGGAAGTTCCAGAAGCAATTTCCATTCCTGTGTAGAATCCCGAGGTGAGCTGTTCACTGAAACCTGTTCCTGTTATTAAGTCCAGTCCTGATGGTTATGTCACAAGATCCAGTCACGTCTCCAGACCCTGGTTCAGATATACAGCAACTTGGACATGACAACATGAATCATTTGAACATCGTGTTTTCTTTTCCGATTGTGTATATTGATGCATGCCTAACTGCAATCTTATTTGGTAAAGTGCATTCTTTTCTTTAAGATGGAGGATGTAGATCAGTGTACAAATCTCTTTAAGAAACCTCCTGTGGGCATGTACTAAGTGTATTGATTACTGAGCATGTGCATGGACAGAGTGCCATTTTGAGTTAAGCTGTTTAGATATAAGCATGCATGTGTGTGAGCTCTGTCTGATAATCAGTACTGAAGCTGTTTACACCCTGATATGTTTCTATGTAATAAAGCATCTCAAATGAACTACCCCACCTCCTTGTCTTTTAAGTGTAGAGAGACGAGCAACAGTCCTAGATAATGGATGAGGACATGGACACCATTGAGCTTGTAATGGTCACTGTAGAACTCTCATGTGAAAGTGAGCAACGTGAACCATTTGAAGATCCAATCTAGTGTCCTCAAAACCAGAGCTGCAGAGCAGGTGGGATTGAAAAGAAGGGACAGAATTGTCTGTCTCTTTCTCTTTCTTTCTCTTTCTCTCACTCACTTGCTCTCTCTCTCTCAGAGAATGTACTCTTTCTTGCTGAAGAGAGAGATTATACATAGAGTATATCTAGACTGCACCCTATGAACATGATGGTTTGGGAAGGAATCAGGTTTGATTTCTGAAGGTTGACTGATATCCCCAGGAAGAAGCAGAGATGGAGAACATAATCCTTGGCTTGGATCAAGGACTCCATCAAGATGACAACTAGAAGTGAATCTCCCAGGTACGGAAAAAATCTGGATCCCAGTAGTCATAGACAAGCAGCTATGATGACTATTCATTTGGTGAACCTCCTGTGGGCTGTGATAAGTGACAGGACCCTGAACTGATAATGATTAGCTCCTACTCAGAAGCATAAGAGTTTCCCTGACTCCTTCACAATCTTGATGTGAAGGTAAACATTGTGCAGACCTACCATTCTCCCTGATGTGCAGAAGAACTGCTTGCACTGTGACCATTCTGAAGTGAGATTTTTTAACAAATTTGTTAGAAGGCTTAGATCTAAAATAGATATGAAGTCCTTAGTTTTCTTCTGAACCGAAAAGAATGTTGAATAAAAACCTGACTCTCTTTGGTCTGGTGGGATCTCTGGGATGGCTTGTTTTTCTATTAGAGAGAAAATGCCTGTGGTAGCCTGTTTTACCTGATGGGATAGGACATCCAGTAATGGCCTGGTGGGCTGGGTGGTGAGAGGGAAAATGGATTGTAATAGCCTCTGGATATAATCCCACTTGTCCTGTATGATGGCCTGCCACACAGAGGGGTGGAGGGACAGACAGCCCCTGACTGCCTCCCAGTGTGGAGCAGTCAGACAACTCTTCAGCAATACTGCTGCTTTGGGTCCACAAAGGGGTTGCAGTATCCCTGATTTTGTGGACCTTCTCTGTCAGATATATACCCTGTCAGAAATCTTTCCTGACAGATTCTGTGTTGTAAGGGTTTCAAAGACATCAGCTACTGTGAGAGTTCCAAAGAAATCAGCTGCTGCGAGGGTTCCAAAGAAACCAGATGCTGGTAGGAGGATGACATCACCTCTGGTCACCTGACTCAGGTATAAGAGACAAACAGAGCTTTGCTAAGATCTGGGGCAGCATCTGAAAGCTATAGCACAATTTCAAACTTTCCACCCTTGCAGGGTTTCTGACAAAACACACATTTGATCAGTTACAACAATGCAACTTAATATACATGCATACATTCTTTCTGTCCAGTGGGACCTACTCGATGCATTTTTTAACACACGTAAGTTTACAAATATATTTTTAATTCAAACATCTGTACAAATTAGTGTGATAGTCAAGTAACATAAACTTCTATACAAACTAGCTCTGTTGGTATATGTACACATGTACTGCCCTACTCTCCCTGGCATAGATGGCAATGCCTCATAACATCACATCTCCCACACCCTCTTCAATCTAGATTTTCAAGCGACCCTGGAAAAAGGTTGCTTGAAAAATGGGTCTGTCTGGGAACACCTTAACCTATACCCTGTCTTGATAGCCCATCTGCATTGACATTGCTGACCCCACTGCGGTGCTGCACTGTCATGTCATATGCCTGCAATCCTAGACTGCACCTTAATAACTTTGCATTTTGCTGGCTGGCTCAATATAGCCATGTTAAGGGACTGTGGTCTGTAACCAGAGTTTCCTTCCATAAGGATACAGCTGAAGTTTCTGCAGTGCCCATATTATGGCTAAACATTCTTTTTCTACAGTTGCATAACATTTCTGCCTGGGTTAGAGTCTACAGCTGAGATATAGAACTGGATGCTCTTCTCCCCCTGAGGAAACCTGTCTGAGTACAGCCCCCACCCCCTGGTTTGAAGACTCCACCTGTACAACAAATTCTTTGCTGTAATCTGGACTGGCTAACACAGGGGTCCACCCAAAGCCCATTTAAGCTTTTGGAATATCTGCTCACAGGCTGGGGCCCACAATACCTTATCTCCTTCAGACCCCTACTGCCACCCACTGCAAATACTCAACGCCAGGGCCTCCCTATCATGGTAAGATTTCAACATGTTAACATGGTACAATTTGTGCCCCTACTTCCTGTCAAGAAGGTTTACCATGTAATTAACATCACTGACCTTCCTTACAACTTCTAATGGTCACTCCCAAGCTGACTGCACTTTATTGTGTCTGACAGGAATGAGCACCATAACCTACTGTCCCACAGCATACTCTCGGGCTACAAAACCTAAATTTGTCTGTTTCTCCCACATGTTCAATGGACTTTTTAAACCAGCATGTATGTAGCCCACTATCTTGGGCTGCCAATATTAACCTTTCATCTCTTGGTTTGAATTTGCCTCTCCTTAACCATTCCTGCATCCATTCCTGATCAACATGAGGTTCTTCCAGAAGTTTTGTACACTTGCAACTATAGTTATGCTTTTTCCACATTTTCTTCCTTCTCATCTGGTCCTTCATCTTATACTCATTCTTTTGTTTTTTGGCACATTTATTTGCTGCCTGATTTTTATCTACATTTGGTTTGATTTCCATTCCTGCTTGACACTGATATGATTCTGCTAAATTAAGCATTGAAGTCATCTTAGATTTATTCTCCTCATGCAGATATGTGTGGAGTCCCGCAATTGGAGATATATACATGTAATCAGTTTCAAGGAGGCCCATCCCTCCTTCAGAATGGGGGCTATATAATCTTGGTATACACTGATTTTTATAAATCATGTGGTGACCATGAAGCATCCTTCTTGTTTTTCTATCTAATCTATCCAACATGTTTTGGGGCCAGTCAATCACTCCAAAACTGCAAGTTAGGACAGGAAGAGCAAATTGGTTTAAAGCTTGGATTTTACTCCTAGATGTCACCATGTCTATATCATAACATCGATAGCTGAGGTTGTCGAATCCAAATACATTGACACCAAAGCATCAAAACTTTACAACAGCAAATGGCCACATAATCAAATTCTTTCCTCGGGAAAGAATTTGAGTGGCTGTCTGTAAACAAAATAAACAAATGCACCCAAACATAGTGGGGGGCTTTGCCCCCCACACCCCCAACTAAATATACCAACTCTGAGATTGCTATATATCTGGGAAAGGACAAATTCCCGATAATGGCCACACAAATTCTTTCCCAAGGAAAGAATTCGATTAAGTGACCATTCGCTATTGTAAGCTTTCGACACTTAGTTGTCACTGCTTAAGCATTCAACAAGCGAAGCTGTCGACAATACAATAGGAACCCATGTCAACACTGTTTTCAGAATTAAAGTCTTCCAAAGTATTCCTTACTAAGTTTTATTCACATTTGTTCATGTTTTACTGTTGATCCTTCATCGATTCCCAAATATTTATACACTCCCTCTTGCTCAAGTTCTTTTATATCACATTCTTGTACCAAATTGATGTTTTCCTGGTGCTGCAGTTTTCCTGTTTTAAAAGTTGCTTTTGCACACTTATCAAGAGCAAATGACATTCCTATATCATCTGAAAAAGTTTTGACAACCTGCAGTTGTACTTTCAGTTTCTCATCTGATGAGCTATACAGTTTTAAATCATCAACAAAGAGAAGATGAGAAGTCTTTACACTGTTGTTTTTTACGAGCCAAATTGTAGCCATGGAATATCCCCCTTTGAATTTTTATCCCTGGGATAATAATCTGTCCTTTATCATGACTTAATTGCAAAGTTGTCTGTCACTGCTTCATGGTCACTGTAATGTAGTCAATCAATGTAGGGTGTATCTTACACATTTTTAAGCACTCTATCCATAAATGTGGGATACTATCAAATGCTTTTTTTATAGTCAATCCATGCCATACTTAAATTCTTCCCCTTTTTACAGTTCTCCAATATTACTTTATTTAACAACAAATGATCCTTTGTTCCATATGACTTTCTTTTATTGTCCTTTTGTTCTACTGTCATAGTTGGGTTTTCTTCTAAATGACTATAAACCCTGTCAGCATCAATTCCCATGTATAGTTTATATGTCGTCGGAAGGCAAGTTATTGGTCTATAATTTTTAGGGTAGATTGCACTCTTAAGTAGTAGCATTGATTTGCCTGTTGTTAGCCAGGTTGGTTTCTGTTCGTGGTACGTGTATAAATAGTTCTTACTCATGACTAAATCCTCATGCAAAGATGTTAATACTTTTAACCAAAAGTTAGGTACTGCATCTGGGCCTGGGGTTTTTCAATTAGAGGCTTTTCTTAACTTTATTTCAATCTATCTAGCTGTTACTTCATCCCATTTTATATCCTGCACCTTTAAACTTCTTATTCTTTCTTTTACTTTTTCTATCCATTTAGCATCTTTGTTATGTTCCACAGAATCTTCCTAGATACTTCTCCAAAATGTGTCTACTTCTTTTTTTGGCAGTCTTCAATTCCTTTTACCTTATTTCTCAATTCTCTATTAAACTTTTTTTTGGGTCATCAATAAATTGCTTATTTTGCACTTTTCCTTTATATTTATCTGCGTATATTCTAAGGTTTTCTGCCTGTGCTGAAAATTTCAGTATGTTATTAGATATAGTACATGACAGATCCAGGTCTGTTCTAATATTGTGCATTGCTTTAATCACATCTATCTTTCTTAGTATTTTTGTTGATGTATTCCCTCTTCTATAGTCTTCTAAGATTGACACTTCTTGTCTTAATTGCTGTGTAGTTTTCTCTGTTCAATACTTCCATGATGGTATTTGATTTCTCCCCTTCCTTTTCTTCACTATCCTGATTTAGCCTTGGCTAAATAGTCCTTACCCAAGGCTAAATCTTTATGTAAAGATGTTAGTTAACACTTTTAGCTAGAAGTTAAATACTGCATCTGGGCCTAGGGGTTTCCAGTTAGGAGCTTTTCTTAATCTTGTTTTAATTTCAATGGCCATTACTTTATCTCATTTCATATCCTGTGCATTTGAATTCTTACTGTTTCGTTTACTTCTTCTCTCCATTCAGCATCTTTGTTATGTTGCACAGGGTCTTCATAGATATTTCTTTAAAATGTAACTATTTATTCTATTTTTGTGGTGTTTCTATTACTTTTGCTTTGCTTCCCAATTCCCTATAAAAAAATTGAGGTCATCAACAAATTATTTATTTATTTTATTTATTTATTTTACATTTGTTAACCGGGTTAGTCTGGCTGAGCTTTTGGCTCATTTTCAGCAGTGACCCGGGGAGAAAAGCTCCTCAGGACTAGAAAGCAATTTATTAAATTTTAGTAACATAGTAGTAACAATCAGCTATAGGATCTTCCAAGCAGAGACCTGGAGAGAAAAAAAGCTCCTCAAGCAATACAATTATACAGAGTATTAACAATTGGCATACATGTATGTGAGTTGTTACAAACAAGGTTTTAAACAATTAGCAGAAGAAAGTGTGACTAGTTACAATATTACTTAAGCTGCTTAGAGCAAAATGACTTAATAGTTAGGCAGATGCTTATTTAAAGTGGGTAGGATCTAGTTGTATAGGAGTTTGGAAACAAGAAAGGAAAGTAAGAATGGCTAGTAGGAGATGTAGGGGAGGTAGATTATAGGTAACAGACTAGACAGGCAGGTTATTTTGAGACTGTAAGAATTAAGAGTGGTTGGAGATAGAGGAAGGGAAGAGGTAGAAGAGGCAGGGGAATAGTGTTAGAGATACATTAAGAGTGAGGTGGTGAAATAGATGAAAGGATGGTGGTCTCAGGGTGGTTGGCTACAATGGCAAGACCACTTTGTTTTTTTGTATTTCCTTGTGGCTAATTTGAAACTTTTGCTATGCTGGAGGGATTTTATTTCCAAGGGGAGTTGATTCCAGGATGTAGCTGGGTTATACTTATAGAGAAGGCAGCCTCTTTTGGTTTTGGGTTTATAGATGTCTAATAATTCTTGATTTGAGCTGCGTAGCATCCTAGCATGGGAATATTTAGATATGATGGTGGAGAGGCTGGGGCAGAAGGAGGGTAGATAGAGGATAGAGTGGATGATTTGTAGTTGGTATAGTTGGAACAGCTGAGGGAAATCTAGCCAGATTAATTGCTGTAGTGCTAAGCAGTGGTGTGACTTGTAGGTTTGTTTAGCTGCAAATCTGGCAATCTTATTATAGGTAGTTTCAAGCTTGGAAATAAGTGTAGAATTTAGGTTTGTAAATATGTGGCAGTTGTACAGGAGTGTTGGGAGTAATAAAGCCTGGGAGAAAGTTATTTGGGCAGTGTTAGTTAAGTACTTCTTGCTGCGGAAAAGGTGTCCAAGTTTCTGATGAGTTTTTTTACAGAGTTAGTAATATGGAGATCAAACTTAAGCTGATCATCTATTGTAACACCTAGCAATGTAGTACTAGATTCAGCTGAGATGATAGTGTTGTTGCAGGATAAGATGGTAAATGTACTTTTGAGTGTGGTGATGTTTTTATTTGCTTATTTTGTACTTTTTTATTTGCTTATTTTGTACTTTTTCTTTATATTTTTCTGTATATTTGCTAAGAGTTTCTGCCAGAGCTGATTTCTTAAGTTTATTATTTGCAAAAGTGTACAGTAGATCCTGATCTGTTCTGATACTGTGCATTGCTTTTATCATGTTTATCTTTCTAAGTATTTTGCTGATATGCTTCCTCTTCTACACTTTTCTAACAGTGACAATTGTCTTAATTGCTTTATAGATTTCTTTGATGTTCTCCTTCCTTATCCTTATTTGTTTGTAAGACTTCATGTGTTATTAATTTAGCTGAATGGTATTTAATTCTGTTATATCTCATGAATTTCTGTTAACAGTCTTAATTATTATGTTCATTTGTTTTATCAAACTTCTAAAATTTTGGGTCTTACTTGTTTTCTGTAATCTATTTTTTTCATCAATCTTAAAATGTCTATCCTTTTATATTAAATCAAGCAACTCTTCCCTTAGATAATTTTCTTCTAAACTGAGGACACATTCTTTACTCTCTGTTTTCTGTTGGCATTCTACATAAAGCTCCAGACCATCTTCCTGTGGCAATATTTTCTTCAGCTGCATCCTGAGTCATCCATTGCTCTTTCATATGGTAACTCACTGGCCTGGCTCTCCACAACATTGACTGTGTCAGAGTTGCCACTGTTTCCTACTTCTTCCCTTGATGTGCAACTCTAATTGAACTTTTGTATCAGCTCTCTACTGAAGGCTCTTGAGTATCTTCTTCGCAAGTGATCAGATGCGTCTTGTCCCATCTGTTTCTCCTTAATTTGGACACTCATTGTTCCATCACAACTGTGATAGTACCTGAGTTGGATTTTCTGCATTAAATCCTTCACTTTGCAGGTAATCCATAACTTCAATTTCTATTTCTTTAACATCTCTATTACTAATCCTCTTTTCTAAATCTCCCCTTTGTTTCTTATTTTTATATTGTGAAATTTCCATATCTGTTTACCTTTGCCTGTATTTCTCTTCAAATATCTTTGGTGTTGCTTTTTGTTTTGATTAGTTTTGCTTTCTCTTTTGCATAAATATTTCACCATATTAAATCTCTTTTTCTTTCCCATGCTCATACTTCTTCTTCAGATGTCTCTCACTCCATCTGTTTCTCCTTAATTTGGGGACTCATCATTTCATCATGCTGTGAAATAACCTGTGTTAGACTTTCTACACTTATTCCTTCACTCTGTAGTATTCTATAACAGCAGCTTCTATTTGCTTAACTTCTACTTTACTAATCTTCTGTTCTACATTCCCCTTTGTGATCTTATTTATTTATTTATTTTTCTATTGTGAAATTTTCAATATCTAGGTGTCTTTGCCTGTATTTCTCTTTGAATATCTTTGGAACCACTTTTTTGTGTGGATTAGTTTCACTTTCTCCTTTGCATAAGGATTGCACTGTATCATATATCTTCTTTCCCATGTCCATGTTTCTTTTTTAAACCTTTCAAAAATCCCTAGGTTTTGTTTTACTTATATTTTCACACTAACTCTGTTGTCCATTTTTCCAAGTGGCCCAAAAATTCTTTGTGTAATGTTTTCCATGGATCTCTTGTATTAATTAATATAATTTTGCATTTGAAGCTTTTGACCGATTGCTTGTGCAAATATTTTTATTTCCTCTAATTTCTCTCTTAATCTCTTTTAATATCTTCTCTGGAAATTCTGGGCTTCTTGTGTAACAGTAGCAATACATAATGTCTTCCTTATCCTCAGTAATGCACTGTTTCATCATTATGGCTCAGTTTTTGTTTTTTTGTGGCCTACTACTTTATTTTACAATATCTCTTCAGTAGCTTTTCCTCTGTCACATTAGGTATGCTACTGAATTCCTCGGAAGTCTTTTTTCTCATAATTAATATTACTGCAGCTGCCTCAAAGACATGAAGTCAGACTGGCATTAATTATGATCAACAGCAAGAGGCTTTTAAAGAGTAATCATGAATTAATACTGATTCCAGTGCTTTTAAAATGGGCATCACAAATCTGTAAAGTAGACATATACAACTGATGTTGTTTCAGTCTGCTATTTGTAGCTAAAGTCAGTTAAAATTTCAGTCATTATCAGGAAAATATCATTAGTTCAGCTTCATGATGTTGTGTTTGGTGAAAATACAAAGGCCACTTTGTGTACTGTATTGTAAATCACATTCTCCCAAGGAAAACAAGCACTTGTAGTTTTGATTATAAATCACCGGTATGAAATTTTAATTAGCAACATAAGTATAAGAGTTGTATTTCTTTCTAGGACGAAAACAAAAAGGTTATTCATTAAATTTAATAGTCAATCTCCAACTTACCTACCCTTGGCAAAACATCTGAAAAACAAATTTACATGCAGCTATGTAACTACCTCCATACCTAAAGATACTGTCCTCCAAACAGCACAGCTTCTAGACCAGTTAGGTCAATCAGATTGCTACATACACACTCACAGATGACATCCCCTTAAACTTTGTCTAAGGTAACCTAAATACTATCACCTTCATTGACATTACCAAAGTATTCAATCTTGATGACTAGCTTCTCCATCTTAACTCATTTACCTCTGTGGAGATAACCAACCAGGTTTTACACAAGTTTAAAAATTTCCCCTCGGACAAACATTTCAGAGTAAAAACAGGAAACTCCTTATCAGACTCAGCTCTGCTTTACTCTTGTGCTCCCAAAAGGCTCTGTCCTTTAACCATTACAATTTTCCCTTTTCATCAACACACTTCTCTCAGATCATCAAAACCTATCTGTTATCCTTTATGCCAATGATATGGTGGTTTACAGACCTCATTCCTGCCATGCTGTAATCCAAATACAACTATAATAAAATTTGTTCCAACGTTGTAACTGGCTGTCATAAAACAAAATACTCTTTAGCTCCAAAAATACTAAACGCATGTTATCTGGTAGTAGACCCAAGATCTCTGTGGTCCATAACAGCTGTCAGATAACTCTCAGTAACTCATCCCCTCTTGTGCTTTTCCAAGATGGCTGTTCATTGATCAACAGCATAATTTCAGCTCTCCTGATGTGGAAAAAACAAACTGAAACACAAGAACCAGGAACTCTTGTCACTTTTAGTGAATTCAATTACTGGCTAATATGTACACTGCTAAGAGAAAATCCTGAATAGGAAGAATTCTGCAGTTGTTCTGCAAGAAAGCAGTTCAAGCACCACCTATGGGACAAGGCATGGCTTCCAGTAGTCTAGAGGAAAAAATAAGTAAAATATGGTCAGATTATTAAAATATATGAAATACTGAAGGAGTATATTAACTCATATCAAAAAGGCTACAAAAAATGGAAGAAGCTTTAAACAGATACTTCGTTGAGATGATAAAACTGCAAAAAATTGAAGGTCAGAATGAAGAAAAGGCTGGCAGAGTATGAGACTACTCAAAAATAGATGTTTAAAAATGGTAGAATTGGAGGACAGAGCATGTAAGGAAAGTCTGAAATTTTCTGATGTACCAGAGAAACTAGAAGGAACAGATTGTATTAATTTTATGAAGGCACAAATAAGCAACTAGACTGGTATTCCACAGCAGAAACTATTAACTGAAAGAGCTCACGATATATATGTTCCAAAACTGTCCATGAGAAAGCAGTCAAGACCTGTATTAGTAAAGATGAAAACCTACCAGCAAAAAGAGTTGATCCTGACAAAAGTGTGGCAAAAGGGCAAAGTAAGCTGGAGACAGTCGAGTGTTTGTGGAAAATGATTATTCACTGTACACTGGGTGAAACAGAAACAAATTTATTCCAGTAATCAGGGAATGTCGAGAGGCAGGTGTGAGATTCAAGCTGCTCTATTCAGCTGTATTTAGAATGTTTTTATCATGGAGGATCAATGTCATTTTTTTATGCAGAACAGTCTAAGGAGGAAATACAAAAGTTTGCCCAATAAAAAGCGAGCCATCAAGTAGAGACAGAGAAATGAACAGGAACTGATCAGAAGAATCTGGAGTACCTTGAAATTGAACCATAATTTGGAGTTGGGAGATGAACAGGAACAAGACCAATTACCCAGAAATTAGAGAATAAATGTGAAACTGCAAAGCATCCGTTGCATTTGTGAAATATGGCTTTATAAGAAAAAGTAGAAAGAGTGGATTTTTTGACCTTGTTAAACTTGTTGGGAACTGAAAGGCATTTGCCTCATTTTATGTCATTAATGTTTGTAACGACACTAAGAGAAGGGGGAGAAGAAGGAAAAAGGCCAATTGTAAGTAAAACAATTTATGTTCTTAATAGTATTTCAATGAAAATTTTCACAATATAAATTGCACGTTTTATGGTAAAGCATTTTAGTTGTTCCTGTATGTGATAAAGTTACTAAAATTAAAATATGTCTTTATTCTTCTCTTTCTTTCCTCTTTTTGGTAATAAGTAATGTACGCATTACAGTGCAAACAGAGAAGAAAAGCTAGACAAAAGCATGTTTAAGTTTATAGGCTGTAATCTTTGGTTACTGAGGTGGGAGATTGGGTGTAAAAGCACATGGATCATAACATGTGTAAAGCTGTTATGTTTTCTTTTATTTTTACACAGATGAATGTTTGGGTTAAGACCCTTGGCTTAATGTACTAACAAATTTTAAGTGGAAACAAGTAAATATGAGAACACCGAATATAATGAAACGTTTTCCTTTATCAATAAATGTTTCAGTTTGTATTTTAGGCTGCAGCAAAGTACCATATTTTTTTCTCTCATGTTTCCATGCGGACAAGATGATAATAAGGCAATAAAAGCCAGAACACTGATTTCTTCAAGGCTAAAATTTAACGTTTTATGAAAACATGCAAGCTGTTTTCACATCTGGAATGGGAATAAAGATAAAAAACAGACACCAATTACTGTAAGTGGAAGAACAGGCAATAATATGCATCTTAGCATGGATATCCTCAATTTCATGTTAATTAAGGCTTGTGATAGCAGTTGTCTATTTGAGACAAATGTTCCTATTAGCAGGGTTAAATTTCATTATTTGACTATGTCCATAGCTGTGTGTGTTTGTATTAAGTTTACAGGTCCTGGTGGTGTTTGGGGGTGTTTTGTTTTTGTTTGAGGGTTTTTATTAAAACAAAGTCTTGTACAATGTGATATAGTTTCCAATTTTGGTGATCTAAAAAAACTATATAAAGGATTAACCTGCCAAACATTAGTGGGTGCATGTATCACAAATGCTGGAAATGGACATTTAGAAAAGCAGAAGGGAATAATGACCTCTTGCCATAATGGTGATACTTTCCACATTATCTTGGAATGTGAATGGTCTCACAGTTATAGGCAAAACAGGAAAGAAGAGTTACTTATATTAAGAAATGCACAGTGCAAATACCAATGCTACATGACACGTTTGGAAAAGAACTGAACCTGGGAATTTGATAAAGAGAGGATTTCAGGAGGGATATTCAGCAGAATATTAGGGATAAAGGAAAAAAAAACAAGTACTTATATTAATTGCTAGAGGAGCTCCAATAATGGCAGAAGAGGAAAAACAAAAATAATAATGGCAGATGTGTGGTAGTAAGGCGCTACTGGCAAGGGATGAGGATTATACTGACATGAATGTATTTATATTTCACCTAAAAAAATAATTTATATTCTTACCATAACGTTCCATCTGTGTTGTCAATCTTCATTCATTCTTGACAGCTGGATCTTGGTTCCATCCTTGGAACTGACTCGGCCGTTGAGACACACTCGCATCAGCCAGAAACTCTCGAACTAAGGCTACTCATAATGCCTCTCTCCCCTTCCCTTCAGATCAAGTTTGCCCATAGAAATAAAAAGTGGAAGCTTTGAGCTACTGCCCTACCACAGAATCTGGACTAGTTCTGAAACTCCAGGAGTCTTTGGAGGGGGTAGGAGGGTGGGATGTCAAGAATGAATGAAGATCGACAGCACATATGGAACATTGTGGTAAGAACATAACTTCTTTATCTGATGTTGTCAATCTTCATTCATTTATGACAGTTGGGACTGAGTCCCTAGCTACCTTATGTCCTGGGAGGCCCTATGGAAGGATATTCCTGAGCAACATAGAGCCAAAGGATACTCTTCCACTGGAGACCATATCCAATTTGTAATGAGTGATAAAGGTATGAGGGGTAGCCCAAGTAGCTGCTGCTGCGTAAATGTCATCCATACAGGCTCTGAAAGGCTACTGAAGTAGGAACTGATCTGGTGGAATGAGCCTTGACTTTAGCTGATAGACTCATTTGATTTTGTTGATAAGCAAAGGTGATGTAATCTCTCAACCATTTTGACAAAGTGACTTTGGAAACTGGCTTGCCTAATCTAGGACCTGAAATGGACAGGAACAGTTGGTCTGATTTTCTGAATGATTTAGTTATATCTAAATAAAAACACACTTGTCTGTGTACATCCAACAAATGCAAACAATATTCTCCTTTGAAATGTTTGGGAAGAAAACTGGCAGGTCAATGGATTGGTTAATATTTGAATCTGAGACAACTTTGGGTAGAAAGGAAGAGTTAGTCCGAAGGCAAACTCTCTCTTTGTGAAAAATGATGTATGGGTGCTTTACACACAAGGACTGCAATTCTGATATTCTCCTGGCTGAGTTGATGACTACCAGTAATAAGGTCTTGCAAGACAAAAAGTTTACATCACAGGTGGCTGCTGGCTCAAAGGTTTGATGGATCAAAGTTTGTAAAACTAATGTCAAACTCCAAGGTTCAATGCATTCTTTCTTATTGCAGAGGCAGTGAGATATCACGGACAAATCATCAAAGCCATTATGGAAATTTGAAATAGCCACTAAATGGACTCTGATAGTAGAAGCTGAGGCTCCTGATTGGAGTAAAGTTGACAAATACTCTAACACTTTATTAACTGGGGCTGAAAAGGGATCAACTCCTTCTCCTTGAGACCAGATCACAAATCTGTTCCATTTACTAAGATAAAGTTTCCTGGTGGACCGTTTATGGGAAGCCAGAAGTATCTTTTGTACTGGGGAAGACAGATTATTCTGCCTGGCAATTACCGGAAGTGGAGGTACCAAGTAGTCAGCTTGAGACTTGGTAGGTTGGGATGGACCAACCCCTGCAGATGAGGCAGCAGTCCCGGAGCTGAGACCAGAGTCCATGGACAATGAACTAGGTGAGGCCAGAGAAAGGGGAACCAGACCTGATGGGACCAATAGGGTGCAATGAGGATTACTTTGCTTCTCAACCACTGCGCTTTCTTCAAAAACTGGGGTATTAGGGGAAAAGGAGGAAAGGCATAAAGCAGTCCCGGGGGCCAATCGTGTTTAAGAGCACCTCTCAGGGACTCCCCCTGAGGGGGCATTAGGGCAAAGTAGCTGCTGCATTTGTGGTTCATGGGAGATGCAAACAGATCGCAGCAAGGTTGATCCCAACAACGAAAAATCTCCGTCGCTACTATGGGATTGAGAGATGACTCAAGAGGCAGGAGAATGCATCTGCTCAGTTTGTCCCCAATCACTTTGGAATTCCCAGGAATGTGCATTGCTATCAGAAAGCAGTTGGATGCAATCACCCATTGCCACAGTCTCAGGGCTTCCGACATAATGGATAGGATGATTTCCCCCCCATTTGTTAATGTACCAAATGACAGACATGTTGTCTGATTGAATAGCAATTGTCCCCAATGGAAGAACAGATTGGAATGTTTGCAATGCTAAAAGCACTGCCCTCAGTTCTAGGATGTTGATATCCAAATTGCCCACTAAGGGGGACCACGTGCCCTGGACTGTCTTTCCCTGAAAATGCCCTCCCACCCCATCAGGGATGCATCTAAGGTCACTATGGCCTTGGGCTGAGGGGGTGAAAAAGGGCAACTCCATAACTCCTCTTCCAGCTTCATCCACCAATTCAGATCCTGCTTGCAATGATTTGCTATGCAGATTGGATAAAACATGGGGTGTGTTAACAGAGACTACTGTGATGCTAGGAGCCATTGTAGCAGCCTCAGCTGGAATCTCGCCAGGGGAACCAAGGTGATTGTCGCTGCCATTGACCCTAATAGCTGTAAGACTAAACGAGCTAGGACTATGTCTTGAGAGAGTATCACTTGGAGCTGTGACCTTAACCTTTGTAATATGTGAAGAGGAAGAGCAACCACACAGGATCTCGTGTCGAATATCACTCCGATGAATTCTAAGCTTTGAGTGGGTGTCAGTTTTGACTTCTCTTTGTTTATTGAAATACCTAAGAGCTCTGCCAGTTCTAGAGTTTAGTATAAGGCGTGAAGCAGTAGATGCTTGGTGGGGGTGGTAAGGAGCCAATCATCTAAATATAAAAACATCCAGAATCCTTGCAGTCTCAAATGAGCTGCTACTACTGCCATACATTTGGTGAACACCCTGGGGGCTGTGGTGAGACCAATGGACAGCGTGCAAAATTGGCAATGACTGGCTCCCAGCCAGAAGCAGAGATATCTTCTGGAGTGTTTGTCTATTTTTATGTGGTAATATGCATCCTGAAGATCTAGAGAGCACTTTCAATTGTCTTTGTCCAGAAAAGAAAGGACAGATTGAACTGTGACCATCTGGAATTTTGTCTGCCTGACAAAATTGTTCAAGATACTGAGGTCTAGAATTGGCCTCTAGTCCCCTGTCTTTTTTGGCACTAAAAAAATATTGAGTAAAATCTGATTCCTACTTGGTCTGGTGGGACCATCTGGATAACTCTTTTTTCGAGCAGCTTTTGAATTGCTTGAGCTGCTGTGTCCCTCTGAATGGGTAGAACATCAGGAATTCACCTTTGCCGCCTTGGATAAAGATTGAAGGGAATATGGTAACCTCTGGTAATTATTGTCTGCACCCAGGAATCTGATGTTATTGAATGCCAGGCTAGTGATGTAGACAGAACTGTCCCCCGACTGCCTCCAGAGGCAAGCAATCAGGCTGTTCTTCAGGAGCGCTGATAGGGTTGCCCAAAGAAAGAATCCCTGGAGCCCTGGTTATGCAGGCCCCCTCTGCCATGGAAGGGGCATCTTCCTGATGAGTTCCCTCCTCTGCCCCAGGGAGAAAACTCACCACGTGTGTCACGAAAAGGCCCTTGGGATTCCCTGAACCACATCTTTCCACTCCTCTGATTCCTGGAATAGGGTCATCGAGGAGTGGGAAAATGTGTGCTCACAACAGAAAGGGTCTTTCCATCCTGTTCACATCTGGCTAATGTGCCTTTCACTTTTGGGCCAAACAGCGAGGAGGCAGCAATGGGAGCATTGATGAAGGAAGACGTGAAGGGGTCTGTGAAGTCAACAAGCGCATCCAGGCATGACATCTCGTGACAACACCTGCACCCACTGCTCTGGCTGCCTCTTCAGCTGTATGTGCAATCAACCACATGGACGAGTTAGAAATGGATTCTAGGGTGGCAAGCTGGGAGGCAACCTTATCACGTACCTCGTCAGACACTGCTCCTGCTAGGGCTCCTGAGAGTTCAGTGATCAGGTCCCTTTGAAGACGGGTGAAATGTGCCAAATAACTCAATGACCATATGGCAAAGGTCATTGAAGCACAAACCTGCTTCCCTAATCTGTCCAACATCTGAGACTTTTGGTTTGGAGGATGGACAGTAGGACTCTCCTCTGCGAGTTCCCTCTTCATGGCCGCTGCCACCATCATAGCATCTACTGTTAAACCCTTGGACCAGAGGGGTTTATCCTCTTGGGGGAGATTATTTTGTCATATCTCCGGGGGATTGACTCAATGGTATCAGGGGCCTTCCAAGCATGCTGCACAATGAGCTTGACTAACTCATCTGCAGGGGGAATCACTCAGGAAGTAGAAGGTCGGGCATGGAAAGCCTGCAACAAGACAGATTCCTCAGAGGAAGGGTTGGTGGGCACCCCTCTGTTTTAAGATCTCTAGTTTGTCTCCAAAGGAGACATCTTCAGGGGCCGACCATGGGGACCCTTCCCCTTCATCATAATCTGTATCCTCGGTGACAGATTCTTCCGAAGAATCAACGTGCTTCCTCTTGCTTGATCTCTTTATAGGGTGGTTCATCAGTGGGGAGGTCTGAGGAAGACAACAAAGAGAGGGTACCCTGTGGTAGGGTGTCTTGCTGCTCCCGTGCCTGCTGCCCCAATGTAGTAGACTGTGACAGCTGTGAGACAGAGAACACATATATATGACATTCTGATGTCGAGGGTGCCAACTGTGAGCCTGCTGAGGTGAGTGCTCTCTCCATAATCTGAAAGGCAGGCCCACCTGAAGAGGGATGGGAGGCCAGAACTGAGAAAGACAACATCGGAACCAGGGTCACACCCTGCTCCAATGAGCCCACTTCCGGAGAAGGAGCCATGGGAGGACTTGCAACTGTGAAAGCAACCAAAACCGTAGATTGCGCCATGGAAAAAATTGGTGACATACTAGGGATTCCAGAGCTGGCAACCAAGTCATGGTCGCATGGGTGCATCAGCTCCGACTGAGCCGAGGTCCACAGAGTGGGTTCTGGGACCACGGTGAGATCCACCATATGTACCGAAGAAGTTGGGACTGGAAGGGGCGTCGGCATCGAGGGCTCCAAATCTTGCTGGGAGGTTGAAGGAGAAACATAAGTTGGAGTCCGTGGAGAAAAAACTTTGGCTCCGGGTGGGAGGGAGGTCTTAGACAGGGTTGGAATACCTCTGGCCACCAAGAGTTGATCCACCATACATCAAGCTCCGAACGGCTCCTGTGAAACAAATGGATATCCCCAAGGGAGATTCTGGATGATCAATAAAAGGACTGAGCTGCTGACCAACAAAGGGGTCAATGGATGGGGAATATTGAGTCCTGGCTACGGTTTCAAACTTCGGCACCATGGTCAAATGACCAGAAGGTTGTGTTGGGGGGAAGTGACCAGTTTTATGGGAGAAACTATTATTGGTGCTGAGAGGGTCTGAGGTACTGTAGAAGGCATTGGTACCATAGTAACTTTAGTTGGTTTCATGAAGATAGAAGGCACTGTGGAAGGGGCAGCAGGCTCCGGTGCTGAGACAGTTGTTGGTGCTGATTTCAATTGTTTTGACCTCGGTTCCGTGGAAACCTGACCTTTGGATGATTTTGGCTCCTGAGAATGAGGAGAGGCTGGAACTGAATGGCTCCTCTTTTTTGCTTCTTTTCTAGAAGGTTTTGCCACCTCCGCTTCAGGCAAACCCACTGAAAAGTTTTTTTTTAACAACCCCTTTAGGATCAACTTGTTTTGATGCTCTGCAATGGTATGGCCATTAAAACCATTACAGAGGTCACACAGAGACTGGATTTCTAAGTGGGGAATCCCCAAGCAATAAACGCAGGAAAGATGCCCATTGGAGTTGGGCAGCTTCCTGCCACATTTGTCACACTGTTTGAATCCAGTTGTACCTTTTTTGCCAGCCATTTCTAAGGTAAGTCATTAGAATAATTAACAGCCGTTTATGCAACCACAAACACACACACACGCACAACAACAGTTAAATAACAGAGCAAGTTAAAGAAAGATTTTTTTTTGGAACGTACCAACAATGATAGCGAGAGAAATACCCAGAAAGGTAAAGGAGAAGAAAGAAGAAAGGAAAGAATACCAACAATGGTATTTAAGAATTACCTGTGGTAAGAGGGAAGGGAGGGGGCCTATACCAACTATGATAAAGCAGAAATGCCAAAGGGTAAAAATTAGGTTAAAACAGCACTCACACTCTAATATAGTAATAAGGAATAAGTGACTAAGAAATATTAAAAAGGGGAGATATAAGAGAGAAAAATATCAAGAAATAGAAAAATAAAGCACTTAGCTTGAGAGCACGGCCTAACGCGTCTTGAAACTCTATGCAGCAAATGAGATCTGGGGGAAGGGAAGAGAGGCACTATGGGTAGCCTTAGCTCCAGAGTTTCTGGCTGGTCTGAGCTTGTTTCAACAGCCGAATCGGTTCTGAGGATGGAACAGAGACCCAAATGTCATGATTGAAGGAAGACTGACAACATCAGATCTAGTATTATGGAGCTTACAAAAATTGGGAGAAATCATCAGCTTTCAGCAGGGAATATTATTTATAGGTGGAAACTAGAATTTCATTTGCAACAATGAGGATATATCTGGCGGGAGCTAGAAGGGAAGCTATAACAAAAGCGAGTAGATTTCTGAAGATATTTATGAAAAAGTGAAACCACTACGAGTACACCGATAAGTGCTCTCACACCCTAACAGTATATGTATAAAACTGAAGGCAATGAAATGTACACATATACTCCCAATTTATTAGAACAGCGGTTAAAAACTGCGTTTTACATAACAATAAAATCACATGGATAGAGGTTAAGTGCTTTCACCCAGCATATCAGGGCTTCTTCAGAACTAATGACATGGTTCATTACAAGTGTTTTAAGCCTTTTCTGGCGTCAAAATTCAAAACTAGAAAATTAAAGTGATAGTTACTTCTAAACAGTATAACTTGTTGCTGGTATCAAACAAATGTATGCATGACATAAGCCAGAACCATAATTTATACAAAATCACTAACAAATGCAGTACATATTTTAATGATATATTAGCTATGATGAAAAGTGAATGTGATACTTAAGACAACTGTGGTTATATGGTAAACCATTGTAAAACATGGTACATACCTATAAATATCATGTAAATAAAATATTAATATGTAAAAATGTAAAAATCTTTTAAAAGATAATTATAAAATGTAAAATATTCCCTAAGTAGAATCTTAAATTCTAAATATAAAAATATTTACTAAAATCTTCCTTAATAAATTAAAATTAAAGTCTGTATGATGAACTAACAAATGGCAGATGGAGTATAGATAGTCCCAATAATAAATTTCTTTAAAATCATGTACAAATAATGGTTTGAAAATTATTTGTAGGAGAACATTAACAAAGGTTTAATAGGAATAAATTCATTCAAACCTGGGGGTCTGGTGGCATCTAAATATATTTGCCACCATACTTCTTTATAACTAAGTAAACTTTTAATATCACCCCCTTTAGGGTAGATTTTAATCGCTTCCAGTATTATAAATTTAAAGTGATGATCATCACTTTCCCTTTCGATATGTCTGTAAAGTGCGTTATTACTGTCTTTGGTCTTAATACAGTATATATGATCATAAATCCTTTTTCTAAGGTTTCTTTCAGTTTTTCCTACATAAAAACTAGCGCATTTCTGACAAATGCTCAGGTATATCACCATCTTAGTGTTACAATTCCCAGCCTTCCTGTTAACAACAGTACTTCTATGCCCGTTGCTTAAATGTATAATAGTCTAATCGGACATAAAATTATACTGTCTACAGGTACCACATTTCGGGCTCCGTACTGAGATCAACTTGTTGTCTTTTACTCCTACGTGTTTATATTTGACTATTTGCTTAATATTGGTTCCCATTTTAAATATAAAATGTGATTTAGAACCTATAATTTTGGTTAGCTGGGTATCTTTAGATATAAGATACCAAAAATCATAGATTAATTTCTTGATATAACTCGCTGCTATATTAAATTGTATAATAAAGGACTTTTGGAATATATCCACATTCAAAACAGGTGTCTTATTATTATCTTGAGATGTAACTGCCTTATGTGTAGACAAAGATATTTATGAAAATATTTGGTATGAAAGATATTAATTCAGTAGTAAGAATTTACATATTATTTCCTGATGTTCAATAACTGGGCTAGACTAGACAGAAACTACATTTCACAGGAACATGTGCATTTAATTGAGAACTCTGAGAGATGTCCAATAACTATTATAGATCATGCACCAAAAATTACTAAGATAAAAATCCAGTGTAATGAAGTGAAGATGAGTTACTGATGCTTCCCCACTCACCTGATAAAAAGAGAGGAATTTAAGGAATGGATAGTGGAAATTATTTGTGAGTTGTTAAGGAAGATAGAAAGTACTCTGGAAGTTATGGCTAGTGAGTGAGATAAAATGAAACTGGAGTTTAAAAATAGGGTAGAAATAAAAGAAAAAGAGATCTGGTTAAGAAGTAACAATAATTATTTAGAGGGGCTGACAAAGATTAAAGTATTAAAGATTTTGGGAAATCTCACACAGCAAGAAGAGGCACAATACAGAGCGCTAAAGAGAAAATACGGGAGCACCATGCATGAGTTTAGAAAGATATCTGTTAAGCAACTGTTTTTTGATAATAACTCCAGAGCACAAATCTTTTGGACAACAACTTACGCAACAGAAAAAAGAAGGGATTGTTGCCAAAAATTGGGAGCCTATAACAAGAAAAATAACCAGAGGTCCTGTAGAGGTATTAGAGATATTTTAGGAATTTTAAGAAAATTTGTATAATGCAGAGACGTGGGGAAATCAAGACAAAAGTTCAAATGGAAATATTTATGAAGACTTAAATATACCAAGGTTAGGGGTAGATGAGGCTCAACAATTAACAGTTAAGATAGGAGGAGATGAGATAAAAATGGTGATGTGTAACCAGTCTGCTGGAAAGTCTCTAGGAATAGATGGTATTCTGATGGAAGTCTGAAAGATGGAAGGGAAGGAAGTGATAACAATCTGAAGGGTTTTGTTTAATAGCATTTTAAAAGGAGAGGAGACACTATTTTATTTATTTTACATTTGTTAACCGGGATAGTCCGTCTGGGTGTGAGCCCATTTTCAGCGGAGGCCTGGGGAGAAAAGCTCCAATAAAACAAGAATACATTTGAGAGAGTACAGTGTTTTATTACACAGAGAATAAAAGAGATATTTAGAGAGACAACAAAGACAGCATATGCACTTTAGGAGCACTTTAAAAAAAGTTAAAAAGTTATTTATATATATATATATATATATATATATATATATATATATACACACACACACACACACACACACACACATATATATATATATATATATATATATATATATATATATATATATATATATATATATATATATATAATATATATATATATATATTATATATATATATATTATTTTTTTTTATTCATTTATCCTTCATTATTACTTATACTAATACTACATATACATATTACAACAATAAAAATATGTAACAAATTTTTATGTTATTGTAGTGGAGTGGTAGTGTTAGTTGATTACATAGGGTCTATGTGGAGGGAATATATAAAATTTAGGGGGGAGTGATGTGGGCTTGCTTGGCAGGATGGGAGCCAGTTGTTGGCAAGAGCAGCTTTGTTTGAGAGGTGGTGTCTTTGAGCAGAGTTTTGAATTTGTGTGTTGGGTAGGATTTGGGTAGTGTTGGGGTGTTGAAAGTTTAGAAATGTAGTGGGTGTAGAGGGCATCCCTGGCTTTGTTGTTGCTTTTGGATACTTGGAGGAATGTTTTGTTTAGAATCTTGGAAAAAAGCTGTGGTGGCTGTAATTCCTAAAGACAGTAAAGACCAATCAGATCGAACTTCATATAGGCCCATTTCAATTTTAAACCATTATTATAAAGTGTTTATGTCTACAATGGCTAAAACAATGGCAAATATGATGCCAAAATAGATAGATATTGCTCAATGTGACTTTGTGGAGGAAGGCAAATATTTGATAACATTAGTACAGCAAAGATGATACAGAGGGACACAGAGTGTAAGAAAATTCCAGTGTTGTTGGTGGGTCTTCTTGCAGGGAAAGCATTTAATAGAATAAACTGGGATTTTCTGAGTAGGGCAATGGACACATTTGCATTTCCTGTTACAATAACAAGGTTAAAATATATTAGGGACTGGAAGCAATAATCAAAGTTGGAGGGTTCCTCTCCGATTAAATTGTGTCTGAACACAAGGAAGCAGACAGGGGTGTCCTATTTCTCCTTTGTTATTTGCATTATATTTAGAACCATTAGCAAAGAAAATATGGGACTCAGAAATGTATTTATTATTTTATTTAACTTCTATTTACCGGGAAAGTCTGACTTGGAACAAAGCCACTTTTCAGCAGAGGCCCAGGGAGAAATGCTCCAGACACATGTCTTTGAAATGTGTGAAGAAACTGGAGCACCCGGAGGAAATCCACATGAACGCAGGGAGGACAAGCAGACTCTGCACAGAAGGCACTTCAGCAGCGAATCGAACCAGAGAAAGTACAGTTGTGTACACTTACCATAAATGTAGATGTTCAAGTATATTCACTGTTGCAGTCATCACATTTGGGTTATCTGCCTGCAGGTAGTGCTCAGCCGGCCTGAATACCAGAGTCTTGGGATTTCTGCGTCGAATGCTGTCACTTTTTCCATGACGTCAGGTTGTCAGGAGTATAAAACATGCAGCCGGCGCCATTACATCAGTTTTTCATGCCCCAGATGTCAGGTGCCCCCAAAATAGGAAGCAGTTATATGGTGTGGAACACCCCCAGCATAAAACAAATACACACAGTATAAGATATGCCAAACCAAAAAAGGGTAGGTGAAAGCAAAGACAATCAGGGGGCTGAAGGGAGGGTAACCAGGACTGCAACAGTGAATACACACGAACATCTACATTTATGGTAAGTGTACACAACTGTACTATGTTCTTCATGTTTCACTGTTGCAGTCATCACATTTGGGTTGATTCCCAAAGCTAAGGAAGGGTGGAGGTAGATTAAGAAGCATTAGGATTGGCAATCAGGCCCTGTAAGACAGCTGTGGCAAATCCACCTCTGGATTTAGAAAAGATAGGCAAGTGGTAATGCTTGGTGAAAGTGTGTACAGAGATCCAGGTTGAAGCTTCCAGGATGTCCCTAATAGGGACTACTCTGAGAAATTCAGTAGAGGTAGATGTAGCCCTAGTGGAATGTGTTCTTATTCCCTGTGGGGTAGGTTTTCCATGGTGCTTGTAGTAGAAATGGATGCAGTGTGCTATCCATTTGGAAATTGTTTGCTTTGAAATGGCCTTCCCCTCTTCCCCTGCAGCAAAGCTGACTAGCAGCTGGTCAAATTTTCTGAGAGGCTTAGTCCTGTCCAAATAGAATCTAAGCTGTCTGTGCACATCCACAGAATGCAGTATCCTTTCCGCTTTATTCTGGGGATTAGGGAAAAAAGTAGGCAAATGAATGGACTGGTTTAAAGCCACATTAGACACCACCTTGGGCATAAAAGATGGGTTAGTCCTGAGGGAAACCCTGTCCGCATGGAAGATAATGAAGGGTTCCACTGCCATAGCCTGCAGTTCAGACACTATTCTTGCAGAAGTGATGGCTAGAAGTAAAGCTGTTTTCCATGAGAGGAATTTTAACTCTGCTGTAGCAGCTTGTTCAAAGGGGGGAAGCGTTATATTTCCAAAACAAAGTTAAGGTCACAGGCTGGAGTGGGAGCTCTCCTGGGGGGGGGGGTCTTAAATTTTTGGCCACTCCGAGGAAATGTTTTACCAGAGGATGAGAGAAGAGGGGTGGCTCAGTATTATAATGAGCTGAGATGGTAGAGGCATGAATCTTAATTGAAGAGAAGGATAGGCCCTTGTGGAGCATTTCTGTTAAGTAATCTAGTATATGAGGTAAGCTCCAGGAACAGTATCTTTTTCACTTGTCTGAATAGGATTTTCTAGTACTAGGTCTTCTTGCCTCAAGAATGACATCCAGCACCTGCTTACTTAGGGATGCTAGTGGTGAGTTCAGGGGATTAGCCAGGCTGCAAGGTTCAGGGTCTGCAGCTGAGGGTGCAGAATCTGGCCCGCCTGCTGGGACAGCAGGGAAGGAGTCTGAGGCAGGTGCCATGGTTGTAGCACTGTCAGACTGTGCAAAAGAGGGTACCAGTGCTGGCATGGCCAGTCTGGTGCAGTCAGTATTGTCCTTGGCCTGTCCTGCTTGATCTTTAGTAGAACCTTCAAGAGGGGAGGTAGAGGGGGAAAGGCATAAACTGAGAGGCTTTCCCAGGTAAAAGACAGGGCATCCACTTTCCAAGCTTGGCTGTGAAGAGTTCTGATGCAGCATTTGTTCAATTGATCATTCTGTGGGGAAGCAAACAGGTCCACCTCTGGTATCTCCCATCTGTTCCTCAAAAGCTTGAAAATTTTGGGTTTCAGTTTCCATTCCTGTGGGTCCATGAGATTTCTGTTTAAGTCGTCTGCCAGTGAACTTAGTTTGCCTGGCAGGAATTGGGCTTGTAGGTGCACTTGGTTGCTCAAAGCTGTGTTCCACAGAGCCATGGCTAGTCTGCAGAGTGGGTAGGAATGGGTTCCCCCATGCTTATTTATGTGCCACATAACTGTGGTGTTGTCTGTCTTTACCAATAGCTGTCCTGGAAGAATAAGGCTTTTGAAGGCTGTCAGAGCATTCTGTACAGCTAACATTTCTTTTTGATTGATATGCAGGTGCATCTGCTTTGGGTTCCATTTGCCCTGAATGCACTGCTCTGCCATATGAGCCCCCCATACATAGTCTGATGTGTCTGTTGTTAGGTTTGGGTGGCAGGGGGTAGAGTGAAAGGGAGTCCCTTGTTGTGGTTGCAGGCCTCTGTCCACCAAAGGAACTCTGCCCTTAGACAAGGAATGATAGGAATTATTGTTTCCAGGTCCTGAGAATGTTGACACCATAGACTTTTTAGATACCACTGAAGTTTCCTCATATGCAGTCTTGCATATGGAATTAACAAAATGCAACAGGCCATGAACCCTAGGGCTGGCAGTATTTTCCTTGCAGATAGCTGGGTTTTGGTGGCCAGTAGATTGAAGCAGTTTGTCAAATAAATTTGTTTCTCTGGAGTGAGGAATGCCATCTGGGAAGTTGTGTTCAAGCTTGCTCCCAGGAATACAATCTGTAGACAGGGTACTAGGTGTGATTTCTTTTCATTGATGGTGTACCCCAGTGAAGTGAGAAGTCTCTTTACAAATGTCAGGTGCTGTAACAGCAAGTCCTGACTTTCTGCCTGAATCAGGCAATCGTCCAAGTATGGGTAAATCTGAATACTTCTTTGTCTGCAAAATGCAATGGCTGAAGCTAGGCACTTTGTGAATACCCTGGGGACAGTAGATAAGCCAAAGGGAAGTGCAGAGATCTGACAGTACATAGATCCTGTCCTGAAGAGTAGGTATTTCCTGCAAGATTCCCTTATGTGGATGTACAGGTAAGCTTCTTTCAAGTTGAGGGTTGCCAGCCAGGCATCCTTGGCTAGCATAGGAAGCAGCTGTTGGAGAGTTAGCATTTTGAATTTTGGAACCACCAGAAAGGTGTTGAGAATAGACAGATCCAGGATAGGACACCAGCAGTTTTCTTTTCTGGAAACCAGGAAGAGTCTTAAATAAAAGCCTTGTCCCCTTTGTTCTGCTGGGAGAGGATGAATAACCTTGATGCTGAGGAGAGAAAGTACTTGGTTTTGGGCCTCCACCCACTGGTTTTGGGGGAGGTTTGGCCATCCACTTAGGGTTGGGAGTGAGTGAAAGTGGAATCTGTATCCTAGGGAAGCAATGTTTAAAACCCATTTGTTTTGGGTAATGTATTCCCAGTTTTCTGCATGCAGGGCGAGTTTTCCTCCTAAAGGAGCAAGTACTTGAGCAAGGCTTGGAGGAGTTAAGGATAAGTCATTGTGCAATTTCACCATAGGGGGTGGCTTACTACTCCCTGTTTTGGATATGGGAGCACCCCACTGCTTAGATCTGTGCATAACCTGAGACTAAGGTCTTGGTGGTCTGCTGCCCCTGGGTTTGGACTGAGAAGGCCAGGAAGGGACTAGAAAGGACCCATTCTTTGAAGGCCAATGTCTACTGAATCTATGTGGCTATACTTGTAAGAAATCTTTAGCAGTTTGCATAGATTTAGCTTTCTCCTCCATCCTTTTGAGGACTTCTTCTGCTTTATTGACAAATAGGTGCTCTTAGTTTAAGGGTGCATCCAGTTATTTTGCTTTGACATGATCTGGCAAGTTTTGTTCCTTAAGACAAACATGCCTTCTAAGAACAGACCCAGTGACAGCAGACCTGCAAGATGCTTCTAAAGCATCAAAACCACATGGCAAAGTATGTTTACCAACTTGGTCAGCAGAATGCATTAACTCTTGCAAATCTTTGTGTTCTGCACAGTCAGGAATCAACATCATTTTCTGTTTAATTAGCCCCATAATATGCTGCTTATCTTTAACATATGAAACTGACAATTTAAAGCCCTAAATGCCAGAGTAGCAGAGGTGTATACCTTCTTACCCCATCTGTCTAAAGCCCTAGAATCCCTGTCAGTAGGGGTGGGATTCTTGGGAGAAGTAGCATTGATACCTTTTGGTCCTTGGGAAATGGTCTCTGGATCTGCAGTAGGATTCTTGAAAAGGAATTTGTGAGGGTCAGGTACTCTATAGTACCTGTCAGGTTTCCTGGGAGCTGGAGGCAAAGTATCTAGGCTAAGGCTGGATTCCAAGAAAACATCACCTACAATCTCCAGGACAGGCAGGATAGCTAGAGGCCTGTGCTGAGGCAGGTTTAAAAATTCCCTCAGTCTCTTTTTGGACTGAGAGTAGTCCTGGCTTTTCCAGTGGAAATGCTCCCTAAGGGTATGCAGGGTTTTACCAAAAGAAAAATATTCTGGAGGGGAAGCAGAGGGAATGGAATCCTCTGCATCAGAATCCCAATAGGTAGATAAGGGTATGTTCTGGTAGTCAGAAGGAACAGAGATATTAGATTCCTGATCAGAAGAATCCGAAGGAAAATCTAGGTCTCTTTGAGGAGGAAGTCTGGCTTCCCCTAATTAAAGTAATAAGGTCTTCAGCCATTCTAATCATTTGCTTTTGAGGCATGTGGGCCTGAGAATGTGCTTTGGCTGTCGGTTTCCTAGGTGTAGTGCAAACTTTAGGCCTGAGAAATTCAGTATTTTTGGCTTGAAACAAAGTTGTCGGTTTAATATGAAAATCGGTAGGCTTGAATACACCCTCAGAAGCTGGTGCCAGCACAGCGGCTACAGAATCATCCAAGGTAAAGACATCCGCAGGTTCCATTGTCGAAGAAGCATCTCGCGGCATACAGGACTCCGAATGGGTGTCAGTAGAGGCCTGGGAATCTCTAGAAGCAGGTATCAGGGGCTGCGAAAGCGCCTCACTGAGTACTGGTGGACTGACAACTAGCTTAATGGAAGCGTCGTTGGCAGTTTTGGACCTATGCGGTCGGTCTCTGTCTTTAACCCTACATTTTTTCAGAAGATCGGTAGTCGGATGGCTTAACGAAGCCATTTCGGAGTACGGAGATCGAAAGTGAAGGAATTTAGCTACAAAAATTGCCTGACAATGAATAGTTCAGGCGTTGAACAAGGCACAAAACCGACAGCGAGGGACGTCGTGGTCTGGGCCTAAACAGGTGACGCAGTAAGAATGAAAATCTCTATGAGGTATTTGCTTACCACAAGCAAGATAATTATCATTTTTTTTCTGACATCGGTTAGAGCAAGAAAAAGGGATCCCCAACGGGGTACTTATCTTTTAGAAGACTTCAGGTCTAAAACTCGAAAACAAAAATTTCAGGAGTCGGCCGACTGGCACTTGCGAACTGCTTCTGCTTCGGGCACCACACGGCAAGAAAGACTGATGTAATGGCGTCGGCTGCATGTTTTATACCCCTGATGACCTGACGTCATGGAAGAAGCGGCAGCATCCAACGCAGAAATCCCAAGACTCTGGTATTCAGGCCAGCTGAGGGCTACCTGCAGGCAGATAACTCAAATGTGATGACTGCAACAGTGAAACATGAAGAACATCTTCTTGCTGTGAGATGACAACACTACTGCTATACGACTGCGCCATGGTGCTCCATACTGAAATGACAGGTTATGATTGATATGGTGGACAAGAAAAGTTGGCTTTATTTGCAGATTAAATTATTTTTGTACCAGATGGTACCAGAAAAGGACATTTCAGTGTTGTGGAATAATCTGAGAAAGTTTCACATTTTTTGGGGGTTAGTAAATTAATGAAGATGAAATAAAGGCTATAGCTATAAACTATGAACCCACATATGAATTTATTAACCAATACCCATATTTATGGGGACATGATAAAATGAAATATTTAGGAATATGGATTAAAAAGGACTTTGTTATGGCAGCTAAGGATATTTGGGGAATAGACTAAAAAGATAACACAAAAACGGAAAACAATGGGAGCTCTTGCCTATGGCTATAGTTAGCAAGATACAAGCAAAGCAGTAAAGATAGTTTTAGTCCATTTAGTTTTATACACGGGTTAGGTATATTTTTATTACCTAAAGGATAAGTTGTGGATAATAATTAATAAGGGGTTAAAGGTGTGATGAAAGGAGATACTGCCAGCACAGCTATCTGGAATTTTGTAAATAATTAAGTCATTTGTGAATATCAGCATGATTTATATAAGATGCTTGTGTTACAACTGTGTTAGAACTGCATGCCATGTGTATATCAAACTAGGTTTGCACAGACATGGGTGCTAAAAAGGTATTTTATAAAGTGCTTGTGCTTAAAATGTAACCACAGTTTGTCCTACTGGAAAGAACAGAAATGTACAAGCACTACTATAACTGTTTAAATGTATATATGTTAACAGTGGAAACTGGAATAGAGGAGGTTAACTTCAGAAAAATAGCTGAAATTAAATTACTTTATGGCTTATGCAATAAAAGATGATACCTTTCAGTTTCCATGGCAGCTAGAGAAAACATGAAGGGATGTAACTGTTGTATGACTTCCAGCATCTGCCAAAGATCTGAGGTCTATGTATTTTCACAGGTAGATGCTAAATACTGCTAGCTTCCAGCAGTGGGGGGGTTCATCTGGAATAGAGTCAGATGACAAGACATGATGTCATTCTCCAAGCTATCCCAACAGTAATGTTTGAGATATTAATTTGAGGGAGGCAGGGCATTCTGTATTTTGTCTTGGACCTAATAAGAACCATTCACCACAAAATCTGCCTTGCCATAATATGATGAGCTACAGAAGACATCAAATACACAGTCATGTCACTGTAAGAGAGTTTCAACCTATCCTCATGATGTAATTATTTAATACTGTTATTGACTATTTGCTGATAAAAAGTAGATTGTGTTTTACTATAGTAAGGGACATATGAATTATGTACAAGTGTGAAAAGTCATGAGTTTTATTTTCTCCAGTCATCTTTTCTGCCTTTCAAACTGTCTTTTTCTTTTGTTCATTTGTTTTACAATAAAGAGATGTTAACTTATATCTCTTCTACCTTTTGAAACTTATTTTGTCATATTTGCAGGTAAAGTGAATTAGTTTAAGATGGCTTGTGCACTTGTTATTTTGTCTTACTTCTTGTTTAATGTTATAGTTCTTATATGAGCAATTTGTCTCACAGTAAAAGGCAACCAAGAGACATCTGCTTTCATAAAATATTTGCACACCACTCAGAATAAATAGATTGCAGTTAAAATACAGATATATTTAAAGTTTACACTCCCTACTTATCTATTACCTGGGTCTTAATCAAGTTAATAATAATTGCACCCTGAAGGGAGAGGGACCTTCTTGCAGTGTGCATTATTTACCTCATACTGGTCAGTGGAAATCTTTGCTTGACAATATGAAAAAGTCAGCATCCCTTAAACATTAAAATGACTGTTATACAAGTGTATGGGTGATATGAAATACTTAGGGGTGATGTTTAGTCTCATGAAAGGCAAATAAGCATGTCCAAAAAACTATATACTTGTGTTATATACCTCAGTTTCTGTGTGTGTGTGTGTGTGTGTGTGTGTGTGTGTGTGTGTGTGTGTGTGTGTGTGTGTGTGTTTTGATGGCACACTTGTTCTGGTCGTAAGTCTGTTAACAAAAGTGATTGCAAACACTCACTGCTCCATTTATTTTCTACATCTCCTTTATCTAATTCAGGGTCATAGAGGGGGTATAGCTTATTCTAGTAGGTAATGGGCACAGTGATGCAGGAACAAGACTCAGACTGGACACCAGACCTTCTCATGGCACACGTATATCTGATCCACATACTAGCATGTCAAAGGACACCAGAAAGAATGCCAAAAAATCCACCTAAACACTAAAAAGACATGGAAACTCCAAACATGTGACACTGCAACTGAAAATCAAACAAAAGATCCTGCCACTGTGAGATTACAACTCTTAACTCACCACACTGCTGCCAGGAGTAAGGGTAACAAAGTGCATAAATCCATACTTCACTGTTGCCAGTAACTTATGCATGAACGTGACTGCTGCTTTCTTTAAGAAATTCTAAACACTCTGCTTTTCTTTGTTAACTTCACCTGGCTTTCCTTTGGTTGAAGTTAGCAAACTGAACAATAACCTCCTGCACATGTAGGAGGTAGCAGTGATCTCTCAGACATGCACTTTAGAAGAGGTAGGATCTTTTGAACCCACCATTGTTCTGTCTGGGTGGGTCTTTGATTTAGTAGTAATTATCTTACTATAGTATAAATAAATCAAGAAATGTTCAAATGCACTAGTTTTTGTTACTTACCTGGAGTGAAAACAGTTACATCCACGATGATTTCTGCATCAAGCAACTCACTTACAGAACCAAAGGTATCAGTCAACATTTTGTCTGTCAGTTTTGCTGTTCCTTCTCCATAAGTTATCTATAAGAACAAAGCAAAAATAGATGCATAAAGATTTGATCTAAAATGCATTTAAACAGCAGCATGCTTAACATTCTAGTGATATTATCCTAACAGAACTACTATTTTAAAAATGTCTTACTACTATTACATAAAGTGGATGGCATAATGGTTAAAGTCTTTACCTGAAAAATACAAAATGCAATGTTTGATTCTGACCTCTGGCTAATGGCTGTTTGTTAAGTGTATGGATACTGATAGCCCACTGCTTACTTTTGAACATTTATTTTTGCACAACTAGGTAAGCATGTCAATTATTAAACCATAAGAAAAATAAAAGTACTACACCTCAGCATTATACAGCTCTGGAATGTATAAATATGTATGTGATAATACAGAGGCTGTAACTCATCAAAACAGACTGATGCCATTGTGTCCTAAACAAACCTAAAGCATCAAAGTTAGAGTAACTTTGTGTCCTGTAACTACAGGGATCATCATAACTTTTATGTGCTTTAATACAATCCATAGTCCTCATATAAAGTTCATTAAAATGTTCATGTGCTCCCTTAATGGAAACATGTATATGCACTATGTTTCCACTATTTCTGTAGAAAACAATATGGCTGTTTGGTACATGAGGATAAAGGTGTTTTCCAAATGAGCTGTTTGGGTGCTGGAAAACCCAGGCAGGGGAAAGTGAAAAGGGAGCATCTTACCCCAGCTTACCCACATTGTGGGAGGGAGTGGTTCACAGTAATCCAATTGCTTCTGTGCAAGAAATCAAAGATCAATATGGATATACATGACATGGTGCTCCAAAGCCAGTGATGGCAGCTCTTGGGTGGGAGCACATGTATGCGAGCAAACATACATCAGGGAAAGGATGTAGGGGGCAAGGGGGCACTTGTAATGATGTGGGTACTCATGTCAGTACCTGGGGAGAGGGTGAGGGCCATAGGAAAATGCTTCCATAGCCTATATTCGATACAAAGTGGGTTGATGATAGACAGGGAAAGTACTCTGTAGCTCTGTGCCCAAGGACACTGAAATGACATCATATAGCTCCAGTCTGGGGGAAAGCTAGACACGGCAAGACACTGGGTGAGAGTTTTCCTTCCTGTATATGGCACGTGGATGTGGGAGTGGAGGGAGAAGCAAATACCACCTTCACAACTACTTGGATGATGGCCTCACCAGATAGCTCTTGCCTATGTACTGGGGATACCCAATATGGAGGAAATGAATGAGTTTAAGCCTCAGTGGAGGAGGCTTTGCGGCCTTCAGATGGTAAAAGGGGAAGAGCCTAAACAAAATCTTATTTTAGACAGTCTGTCACCTTAACCCAAGAACCATATCACAATCTAATAACTGTTTTGTGGTACAAGTACTTTCTTGAGAATACCCCATTTCAAATTCATTGTTTGATGCTAGCTGCCATTGACAACTATAACTTCTATTTTTCTAAAACTCTCACCCAAGCCTGTGATTGTTTATATTGATAGTCATGATTTTTAGCAATATTTGCATACCTACATGAATACCATGAACATGTTATGGGATATTGGTTAGTGTATATATATGTGTGTGTGTGTGTGTGTGTGTGTGTGTGTGTGTGTGTGTGTATATATATATATATATATATATATATATATATATATATATATATATATATGGTTCCCCTTCATATGACTGAATTAACATAAGCCTGAAACTCATAAGCTTGAAAACAAAAGCCTGAAAACACAAAAAAATACATATACTGAATAAACAACAGAAACCATATTAATTTCCACTAAGTATAAGCAGAGGGACAAGCCCCCCTGCACCCCCCAATATATCAACTCCAGGATTGCACTTCAATACACTAAGTGCAATCTCGGAGTTGATATATTTAAGTAGGGGGGGGGGGCACAGCACATTCCACTTATACTTAGTGGAAATTAATATGGTTTCTGTTGTTTAAAGTCAGTATATGTATATACATACACACACACATATATATATATATATATATATATATATATATATATATATATATATATATATATATACACCCTGAAGTACATAGAGGCAACTTGCAAGGCATTACTGGGAAAATGACAACTGGATAAATACTTTTGCTGCAGATACTATGGGTCTAGTAGACATCGCTGTTAAGATGTAATGGTTTGGAAATATTTTTGCTGAATTACATATGACACTTCTAAATTCAAGCAGAAACAAAGCACCCTGAACCACTGCTAGGTAGGCAAACAAATTTATTAAGCCGAACAGTTCACCTGAATCAAATCACCATCACAACTTCATCAGATTACACTAATACATTCAGTTAACTGCTTTTATATACTCATCCAAATTTTAAAAAACAGCCAGTAAAAACAATCATTGTACATAGAAATGCATTGAGTTACTGCCCTCTACTGACAAGGAGGATTATTGCACATTAAAGTCACAATTTCGTATAAAATGTGAAACAAATTCTCTGTACAAACACACAAAAACTTGTCCTGAAGCTGAATTTCAGTTTTTTATATTAGAGGTTGTGCCAAAGGACCCCAGGGCGTATGTGGGAGACTTTAGTTGAATACAGGGAATTATAGTGGTGTTGGAGGCCAGTAAATTCCTGGTTTAAATGACATGATCTCACTTGCCCTGTATTAAAAATGAGATCAGCAAAATTGTGACTTTAATGTGCAATAATCCTCCTTGTCAGTAGAGGGCAGTAACTCAATGCATTTCTATTTTACTGAAAATTTGATGAGTATATAAAAGCAGTTAACTGAGTGGTTCAGGGTGCTTTGTTTCTGCTTACTGGTTTGTTCTGCATCCTCCGTTTTTTGGTTACTTCTAAATTCAAACTGAAATAGGCAATCAAGATTAGATAAAGTTTTGAAACCACTGTCATGATAAAGATAATTTTCTTCTGGACAGTTCCGCAGCTTTAATATTTTTCTGGTGCACACGTTTTGTGAGGAGTTAAGCATTTCTTTCAGACATGGTTTGAAAAGGTATGTTGTCAGAAATCTTTTTGACTCTACAAGTATTTAAAATCTTCAGACATTAAAGTATGTAATAAGTCAGTGTTACTCAGGACAGAAAAAAATCAAAAGAACAGCTGCATCCTCTGAATTTTTAATTAATTCTTTGAGGCTGTTTTTACATAAAAATGTTTTACAATTAAAACGTTGTTTAGAATAATGTCAAGTTTTGACACTAAACCCAGATGTGCCTTCTTTTAACATTGCTATTTCCTTCAAATGCTTTTCTCCACAGACATTCCTGGGATTTCTGATTTTAGTTTTGAAAATACAACAGAAAAAAGATGGAGTAACCTAGGCTGGGATGGCCATAAGTGAAATGGAGCTCTAAGCGAAGAGATCCATGACACCCTCTCCACTGCACAATACACACACACACACACACACACACACACTACAGTGCTTTTCCTACTCTCCCATTCCCCCATCCTAGCCTGCAGACACTATCCAGAGTCCTTCTTTCTTGATTCATCATATTTTGTCTTACTTTTCGGCTTTTTCCTCCATTTTTTCACTATGCTCTGACTAGACTGCACTATAATAACTGTGGAGGAAAATATGAATTAAACTGGATCTGGGGATGCAAGACCTCCAGAGGTCATAGGGTTCTAACTGCTCTGAAGTGCATTCTATAGCTTTCCTCTAACCTTTCAGTGAAGTGATGACCTAAACAAAAAATCATGACTAAGTACAGTTGTGTAAGTAAACTTACCATAAAAATCAATATAGAGTGATCACTGCTGTACTAAGCCTTAGCTATATGGTTTATGTTCCGCATAGGATATAACTGCCAGCCAGCTTCCAGGCACCTCCCATTTATTCAAACCATCAGTCAGCTCAAGACGATCTGCTGAAAAGACAGGTGTGGTTGTCAAGCCCTTCATAGCTTTCCTGCCAACAGAGGGGGAGAAGCTGAGCCCTGAAAGGACAATGCTAGGAATAACAAAAAATAAATGACTACACTCTGGCATAAAAAACATACCAGAAAACAAGGGGGATCGAGGGAGGCAGCTACTGCAGCAGTGATCATTCGAAGATCTACTGTTATGGCAAGTTACTTAGACAACTGTACTGTATTCTTCATATTTATCACTGCTGCTGTAGCCTTAGTTACATGAGTAGACTACCATAGCTTAGAACCCTTGGGAGGTAGAAGAAGAAGAAGGGTCAAAGAACCACTGGAGAATGGTCTTAGCAAAGCCTCACCTGGAACTAGAAAAGGAATCAAGCTTGTAATGTTTTAAAAAGTATGTACAGAGGATGATGTTGCTCTTCCAGAATACTTCTAGAATCCAATCCTTTCCAAAAACCCATAGATGAAGCCAAGGCCCTTGTAGATTGGGCTTTTACCCTGCCTGGGATAATTTTGTTGTGGTGAGTACAGCAAAACATAATTGTCTAAGACAACCATTTGGAAATAGTCTGCTTTGACACAGGTTGTACCATCCTCTTCCCTTCACAATAAATGTAAAACTGATGCAAAGATCTGATTCAAAGGTCATAACATCCCTGTACTCCTCCCTTATCACACCTAGTATAATTCCCCCTTTGGCATGTACCTTGCCAACCACATGCAGCAGCTGGAGAGAACACAGAGGTTTCTGACCAGGAAAATCCAGGGTCTCAAACACCTGTCCTATACAGACAGGCTAAAAGCCCTGTCCCTCTACTCAGTCTCATACAGACTGCTCAGAGGTGACCTGTGTCTGGCATACAAGGCCACCTCAGACCCAGTCTTGACGGAGCTGTTGCATATCCGTAAGACAAACTCCACTCGTGCAACCTGAACGCAAGACGTCAACCTGGTCTGTGACATTAACAGTGCTTGTTGGTGGGATAGATTTGTGTTCCAAAGGCTCCCCATCTGTGGAATAGACTTCCTCTCCATGTCAAGCAGAGTACCTCTCTAGCCCTCTTTAAGAGGAACCCGGACAACTGGATGGGAAACAGAAAATACACCCCTGGGATCCCACCTGTGTCTCCCTGCTGGACAGGGGAAACAGGTGCTGACTTTGTGGGAACATGGGCGAAAGTCTTGGCTAGGCTTATAAGGGCCTCCAGGCCAACAGCCTAGTATCATCCTAGAACCTATGAAAAATGTAGTTTTGTACAGATAGTACCTGAGTTGTGTGTGGATATCCAAGGTACGGAGTATCTTTTCTTTGTCACAATTAGGTTCAGGAAAGAAAACAGGGAGAGGGACAGTTTCTCTTAATGCAAACTACTTTCAGCATTAAAGAAGGATTAGTTCACAAACAAACTCCTGCTTCTGTGGAAAATGAGTTAGAGTTGACTCATCGTAAAAGCATGCAACTCAGATACCCTTCTTGTGGAGGTCAGAGCAATCAATAAAACTGTTTTCCACTTTAAGAACCTCAAGTCAGCCATATTAACTGGTTCAAATGAAGCAAGTGTTAGCTTTTCTAACAGAAAATTAAGATCCCAAGGAAGGGACTCTGGTTTTCTTCTCCTCTTTTAAAAAAAACTTTATCATTCTGTGAGGAAGCTTGTGATAATTGTCCCTGACCCATTCCAGATGAAGGGAGAACCACTGTTGCTTGTGCTAGAAGGAAGTCACCTCAACGATTTTGAGGGATTTCATCTGAATCATCAAAAGTACCCTGGATATCAGTGGAGAAGGTGGAAAAGCATACAGGAACCTTCCTGTCCAAGGAAATGAAAATGCATCTGTATTCCAGTCTTTCTTGCATGGAGTCCTGCAGCAGAATCTTGCCAATTGATTGTTCACAGAGGAGGCAATGAAGTCTATTTCAGGAACTCCCCAAAGATGGATCAAATCTTTAAAGACCCCCGATCTAGTTTCCATTCATGAGGGGCTGCCTTTGTCCTACTCAGCTTGTCTCCTGCACAATTTTGATCTGAGAGAATGCAGGATGCCTGTAGAGTAAGATTGTGCTGTGAAGCTATATACCGAGGTAACATGGCTAGTATGCAAAGGGGGTACAACCTGGTTTCCCCCTGACATTTTGATGTATCACATGACTATGGATTGTCCATGATAACTTGAAGAAGCTCCAGGGACCACAGATGATTCACAGGGTTGAGTGCCTTTATCGTGACAAGCATCTCATTTATATTTATGTGCTTGCATCTGTCCTTGGTGTCCCACAAACCTTGCAATTTTATCCCTTCTTAAACTGCTCCTCAAACAAATTCTGAGGTGTCTGTGGTGACCTACTGCTTTGAAACATGAAGAGTGAAGGGGAGACCCAGATTTAAGGGTGTTTGCTGTCTCCACCAAGAGATTTCCTTTCTGACAACCCCGGCACTGGGATTTGAAAAGGTAAAGGATGTTGGTGCTAGAACCAAAGAGACTTCAGATACCACTGTATTTTTCTCATGTGGATTCTTGCTAGGGGTATCATGAGAATCATAGATACCATGAGATCCAACATCCTGAAGTATTCCCTCGCAATGACCAAAGTCTGAATAGAAAAGCTTAGAAATAGATCTAGATATAGCTTTATTTTTTCCTGTGAAAGAAAAACCCTTTTAACTGAAATGTGTAGCTGACACCTCAGGAACACTATCCTGTGTGGAGTCAAAAAAAGACTTTTGAATGCTCTTTTGGAACCCCAGGTTATTTAAGAAAAATCAAAGTCAAAGTAAACTTTATTGTCATTTAGACCCACACCTCGGTGCAGCCCAAATGAAATTTCACTGCTTCAAGCTCTATGTGCAGACAATACATATAATATAACAGATATAAATAAAGAACATTGTAATATTTGACAAGACACTAGGACATAACTTTTAGTTATGTACTTACCATAACTTTAGATGTATGGGATCCATCTCACCTACATTCTCTACAGATGGGTTCGGAGCCGATCCTCGGCTCCGACTCGGCGCTATACTATAGAACGCAGTCCCTTATTGGCTGAGTTACCTCATATCCCAGGATGCACCACCATTACCTCCCCAGATCTCGTTTGTTCGCACTCATATTCACAGAGACATACTATTGTCATAACATACTCAGGTCTTTCAAGAGAGGAAAGAAGACAGTTTCGGACCGTCCGGTCTCTCCTGGTTTACAAGGCAGGGGGATGGAGGGTGGGTTATTAGGAATGTAGGCGAGATGGATCCCATACATCTAAAGTTATGGTAAGTACATAACTAAAAGATGTAATGTGATCCTATCTCGCCTACATTCTCTACAGATGGGACAGCTTCCCTAGCACCTAATTCCCGGTGGCTCACTGGAAAACACTCCTGAGTACTGTGGAACCGAAGGAAGCTCGACCCCTGGATGCCACATCTAATTTGTAGTGAGAAACAAAGGTGTGTGAAGATGTCCACGTGGCAGCCGCACAAATGTCGCCAATAGAGAGCTTGGAATGAAAGGCTGCCGAAGTGGCCATAGCTCTAGTGGAATGAGCTTTTACGGGAGCTATGAGCTCCTTGTTTGAGATGATATAAACGTGAGTGATGCAGTCCCTGATCCACTTGGCAATAGTGACTTTAGTGATGGCTTTGCCTAATCTGTTATCTGAAAAGGACACAAACAGTTGATCTGATTTCCGTGCTTTGTGTGTCCTATCCAAATAGAAGCGCAATTGCCTGTGCACATCTAAGCAGTGAAAAGTGTATTCAGCTCTATTGGAATATTTGGGAAAGAAGACCGGTAGCTCCATCGATTGCTGTAGACAGAAACTAGAACAAACCTTTGGTATAAAGGATGGGTTTGTCCTAAGAGATACTCTATCCTTGTGGAATACCAGGTAAGGTGGTTTAACACATAGAGCCTGAAGCTCTGAAACCCGTCTTGCTGAAGTAATAGCAACTAGAAGTGCAGTTTTCCAAGAAAGGAATTTGAGATCACAGGTTGCTGCCGGCTCAAAGGGTGGCGAGGTTAAGGCACCTAATACCACATTCAGATCCCACAGAGGTGCAGGTTATGGAAATGGGGTCAGAAAAGCCAAGCTCCTTTAATAAAGGCTTTACAAAGCGTGTTGCTCATTAAAGGAGGTTGCACACTTTCATGAAAATTAGAAATAGCCGCCAATTGTACCTTAATGGTAGATACTGAGCAGCCTTGCTGGAACAGGGAGGCTAAAATTTGAGTACTTCTGATACCGAGGCTGTCATTGGGTCTAATCCTTGGAGCTGGGCCCAAATAGCAAATCTCTTCCATTTACTGCTATATATTTTCTTTGTAGAAGTCTTGTGGGCTGAAGACAAAATGTGTATGACTTCAGGAGCCAAAGAGTGGGTCCTAATTATGGTTGGAAGAGGAGTAGCCAGGCTGTCAACTTCAACGAATGGAGGGACTGATGGAGTTGTCCTGACTGATGAGTCAAAGGTCCGAACTTGGTCCAGGAACCAAGGACCCTCCAATGCATATCTGTGAAGAAAGGGGAACCAGATTTGTCGAGGCCAGTATGGGGCGATTAATATCATCTTGCTTTTTAAGCGAATCGCCTTCTGAATCACCTTGGGGAGAAGGGGAACCGTGGAAAGGCGATAGCAGACCGGAGGGCCAATCGTGGACAAGAGCGTCCTTGGGAATCCCGAACTGGGGTCAGAGTGAAGAAGTGATGACACTTCGCATTGAAGGCTTGCAAAGAGATCGCAACAGGGACTCCCCATCTTGTGAAAATCTGTGTTGTCACTCTGTTGTTCAAGGACCACTCGTGAGGGGAGAGAATAGTTCTGCTCAGTCTGTCGGCTAACACGTTGGACTTCCCCGGAATGTGCGTTGCCATTAGAAAATGCTTGGTAGCAATCGCCCAATCCCATACTCTCATGGCCTCTCTGCAAAGGGGATAGGACCTGGTTCCTCCTTGTTTGTTTAGGTACCAGACTACCGACATGCTGTCGGATTGAATGGCAATTGTACCCTGGGGGAGGTGATCATGCAGTGCTTGCAACGCTAAAAGCACCACCCTCATCTCCAGGATATTGATATGAAGAAGACTCTCGTCGGGGTGCCACGTGCCTTGGACCGACCTGTCCAGATAATGACCCCCCCACCCTGTCTGGGAGGCGTCCGTAGTCAGCGTGGCAGAGGGGAGTGGCGGGACGAAGGGTCGCCCTTGATTCAGGTTGGGGGTTATAAGCCACCAATGGAGATCCTGTTTGCACGTGTCCGTGATCAGAATGTGGTGACTGAGGGGAAGGTCCTGATAAGACCACTGGACTGAGAGGAGCCACTGAAGTATCCTCATGTGCAACCTTGCCAAGGGGACCAGAAGAATGGTGGCTGCCATGGAACCTAACAGTTGCAGGACCATTCTTGCTGGAGCTCGACGCCTGAGGAGTAGAGTTCGGACTTGAGACTGAAGCGTCGTGATCCTTTCTACAGGAAGATAGACTCGCATCTGCCTTGAATCTATTTCTGCACCGATGAACAGAATACGCTGAGATGGTTGCAATACAGATTTTGACCAATTGAAGGTGATTCCTAAGGATTTGCCCAGTGCTATCGTGGCTGCTAAATTTTGCAAGAGTAGATGCCTGGAGGCAGCAGTTAGGAGCCAGTCGTCTAGGTATGGAAACACCTGGAATCCTAGACTCCTCAAGTGAGCAGTCGCGACTGCCAAACATTTGGTAAACACCCTGGGGGCTGTGGTGAGACCAAAGGGCAGCGCTCGGAACTGAAAATGACTGTCTCCCAGGCTGAAGCGTAAGTGTCTCCTCGACACCTGATCCATCAGAATGTGATAGTAGGCGTCTTTGAGGTCTATGGAGCACATCCAAACTCCTTTCTCCAACAGTGGGAGAATGGATTGTAAAGTGACCATCCGGAATTTGGACTTTTTTACAAATCGGTTCAGTTTGCTGAGATCCAAAATGGGTCTCAAGTCCCCGGTCTTTTTTGGCACCAAAAAGAATCTTGAGTAAGTCCCTAATCCGGCCTGGTCTGCGGGACAGGTTGGATGACTCCTTTTTGAAGCAGCTTTGATACTTCGTCGGCTGCATGATCCCGTTGACTGGGTGGTGGGTCCGGGATTCTTTGGACTGGTGGGGGCGGTTGAACAAAGGGGATGGAGTAACCTCCGGCAATGATTCGAAGCACCCATTGGTCCTGAGTAATATTTTCCCAGGCCTTTAGGTGCTTGAAACGACCCCGACTGGCTCGGAGCTGCACAGTCGGGCACTCCTTCAGGGATGCTGGAAGGAGGAGGAGCCACGAAAGGACTCGCGGTCTCCAGTGTTGCGGGGCCTCCGCCTCTGGGACGGCGTCTCCTGAAAAATTTCCCCTCCTCTGCCTCTAGAAGGGGATCGCTCTGCGACGAGTAAGGCTTCTGAGACTTACGGAACCACATTTTCCCTCCCCTCCGGGCCTTGGGATAAGGCCTGACGGGAGTGGAAAAGCGGGCCCCTACGGCAGCCAAGGTCTTACCCTCCTGCTCGCAGCGAGTCAAAGTGTCCTTTACCTTGGGTCCAAACAATGAGGACCCATCAAAGGGGGCGTCGGCAAAGGAAGACTTAAAGGCCTCCGCAAAATGACACAGGCGTAACCAGGCTTGTCTCCGAAGAGCAACACCTGTTCCCGCTGCTCTACTCGCCCCTTCGGCCGCATAGGAAATGAGCCTCATGGACGAATTAGATAAAGAGGATAGGGTAGCCAACTGAGAATTAACTGTCTGAGTTAATTGATCAGGTAAGTTACCCGAGAGGGCATCCGACAACTCCTTGATCAGATCCCTCTGTAGTCTGGTGAAGTGTGCCAAGTAATTCAGAGACCTTAACGTAAAGGCCGCTGAAGTAAGGGTACGCTTGCCGTACCGATCCATGCTCCTAGACTCTTTGTTAGGTGGATGGATGGACGTCGAAGCCTCTGCCACATCTTGTTGGGTGGCAGATGCCACCACCATAGCATCTACAGCCACACCCTTAGATAAGAACTCCTTGTCCGGGGGTGCTGAGAGAAACTTATTGGGACGAGCTGGCACCGGTTCCACAGAATCCGGGTGTTCCCACGCCCTTCGAGAGATCAAATCCAGAAGCTCATCGAAGGGCGGAGACACCCAGGAGGCGGAGGGCTGAGCCCCGAAGGCCTTGAGGAACACCGACTCCTCAGCGGAAGGGGGTTTGGATTGCCAATCGCCTCGGTGTTTAAGGATTTCTAAAATGTCAGCAAAGGAGACATCTTCCGATGACGACTTTGGGGACCCCTCCGCATCATCGAGGTCGGTATCTGATGTGAGGGACTCGTCAGGGGAGTCGACGTGTATCCTCTTACACAGTCTCTTCCTGGGTGGTTCCTCCGAAGGAGTGTCGGAGGAACCTCCAGGAAGAAGGGAACCACCAATGGGGGTAACCTCAGGCCCAGAGGCTCCGCTGTCACGAGACAGGGGGACTCCAGAAACGCCAGTCACCACGTCCAAGGAAGGGGGTGGTGGTGGAAAGGTCGAAGTGGCCAAAGAGGATTTGGCTAAGGCACTTCTCATGGCATCGAAGGCAGGACCCCCAGAATCCTGGGAAGGTGCTATCCCCGAGGCCACAGCAGTAACAGGAACCCCCGCAGCCGACGCACCCAGAGAGAGGCTAGGAACCGAAAGGGTCGGATCCGAAGCCTCCCCCCCGGGGCCGACTGAGGAAGTTCGTGTACCGAACCCCGACCCAAGGGACGGAGTTGAAGTTAGAGTCGGAGCCGACTCGATAACTTCGACCGGGTCCACCAACACCGACTCCAACGGCGCCAAGGCTGTCGGAGGAGGAATGGTAGTAGAAGGATAAGGGATCGGCTCCAAAGCCAACTGGGCAGGAGTCGAGATCAATTTAGCGAAGACCGGTGACTGGAAGAGCTTCTGAAGCACCCTGTCTACGTCCGAATCGGACATCCTCGAAGAACGAGAAGAGACCGATCGGGCCCGAGTCGACTGAATCACGAACGTATAACAACAATAGCTGTTAAAACAGCTTTTGGGTGAATTTCAGAAAAAATCTGACAGAAAAAGATTTCTAACTAGAGGTACTTAGCTCAGCCAAGTCCGAGACCACGTCCATGCTGGAAAGCGGCAAACGAGATCTGGGGAGGTAGTGGTGGTGCATCCTGGGATATGAGGTAACTCAGCCAATAAGAGACTGCGTTCTATAGTATAGCACCAAGTCGGAGCCGAGGATCGGCTCCGAACCCATCTGTAGAGAATGTAGGCGAGATAGAATCACATTACATCTACATTTTTGTATCTCTCTCTATTAGCAGTACTTTGTATTTCACAGTTAGATATATTGCACAGTTGAGACTTGAGCCTTATGAGACTATAGCACTTGCAGTTGTATGGAATGTAACTTGTTCTTCGAGTTATTGCACAAAAAGTAAGAAACTTTCAATGAGCTATTGCACCAGCGTGAAAAACCTAACATTGGGTTGCTTGCACTTAAAGAAAGAGATTCCCTTCAGTCTGTGTGGCCTCTGACTAGATGACCTTTTGGCTTGCATTACTACTCAAGTTTAGTAGTCTGATAGCCTGAGGAAAGAAGCTATTTCTGAATTTAGTCGTTTTTGCAATGTATATTTCTGTAGCACTTTCCTGAAATCAAGCAGACAAACAGTCCCTGAGCTGGATGGGCTCTGTCTCTTGCAATCTTTGTAGCTCTATCGAAACACTGTGCAGAATGCAGATGCTGTACAGATGGAAGTATGCACCTGGTGATCCTCTCTACCACCTTCACCATCCTTTGGAGAGCCTTGTAATCTGTAGCCTTGCAGTTCCTGTATCCTAGTATGATGCTCTTTGTCAAGATGCTTTCAATGGTGCCTCTGTAGAAGGTTGGGAGGACCGAAGATGAAAGGTTTGCTCTCTTCAACCTGCATAGGAAGTGGGGCCTTCGTTGTGCCTTCTTGACAATGTGATTTGTGTTACTGGACCATTTCAAGTCTTCTGTGATGTGCACCCCCGGGAATTTGGTGCTCTTCACTTGTTCTATTTCTCCCTTGATTGTGAGATGGGGATGTGCCTCATGGTTTTAACCTGAAGTTCACTATTATCTCTTTGGTTTTGTTTAGCTTCAGAGCCAGATTGTTGTTATCACACCAGTCAGTCAGATGCTTCACTCCTCCCTGTGTGCAATTTCATCATCATTGCTGATTAAGCCTACTGCTATAGTGTCATCAGCGAATTTGATGATGTGATTTGAGCTGTTCCTAGCTGAGCAGTCATGGGTAAGCATGGTGAACAGTAGAGGACTCAGAACACATCCTTGAGGGATTCCCATGCTCAGAGTAGTGCTCTCTTGAGGTGTTATTGTCTATGCTCACTCTCTGTGGTCTGTCAATGAGTAAGTCCAAAATCCAGCTACACATGGGAGTTCTGACCCCCAGATGGATTAGTTTCTCTATCAGATGTTGGGCTATAACTGTGTTAAAGGCAGAGCTGAAGTCAATGAATAATAGTCGGACATAACAGCTCTTGTTTTCCAGGTGAACCATGAATATGTGCAGTGCCAGTAGACCAATAAGCAAATTGGAGTGGGTCCAGTTATGCAGGGAAATGTGTTATTAAATAGTCTTTGGCCAGTCTTTTGAAGCAGTTCATTATGGTAGAGGTAAGAGCTATGTTACAATAATCATTCAGACTTACTGGTTGAGACTTTTTGGGTAGTGGTATGATTGTTGTGTTCTTAAAGCACTTGGGCACTATGGCCTGACACAGAGATGTGTTAGAAATGTCAGTAAGAACCGTTATCAGTTGAACAGCACATTCTCTTAGTACATGCCCAGAATGTTGTCCAATCCAACCACTTTTCTTGGGTTCACCCGGCTTAGAATTCTCTGAACATTGGCTGAATTGAGGCAGAGGACTACTTCATTTTGCCTGGTGGTGAGTTTTGTGGCTTTTGTTCTATTAACTAAAAAATGACAAAATAAACCAGCGAAAAACACCAAAGGCAAGTGAACACCAAGGAAGGTTACTCAGCAGGCTGTTGAACGTTAAAAATTCCAATTTAATGAGCGCTTTTGAAGGGGTCAGTGCCCCAACTTCATCAGATCGGTCTGATGAAGTTGGGGCACTGACCCCTTCGAAAGCGCTCATTAAATTGGAATTTTTAACGTGGAACAGCCTGCTGAGTAACCTTCCTTGGTGTTCACTTGCCTTGGGCGTTTTTCGCTTTTGTTCTATTCCCTTCTTCGTCAAACCTACTGAAGTAGGTGTTGAGCTCATTTAGAAATTCGGTGTTGCCATCACATTTTAAAGATAAAGGTCTGTAGTCTTCTAAGGACTGTATTCGCTGCCACAGACATCTGGAGTCCCTTAGGTCTGAGAAGTGAATCTGGATTTTCTGTCTGCAGGCATGCTTTTATTCCCTTATTTAAGTTCTTTCTGGTCTCTTTAGGTTTACTTGGTTGAAGTCACCCAGTATTATGTGTGCAAACTCTGGATTTTTTTTTTTTTTTCAAAAATAGTTTTTATTTTTGTAATAAACCATGCATACTTATGAAGGTATAATCTCGCAGTCTGTTTTTTTTTTTTTTTTTTTTTTTCAAAAATAGTTTTTATTTTTGTAATAAACCATGCATACTTATGAAGGTAGACGCATGGGAAATGCACAAATGTTACACAGATAGTGGTTTGTAACAACATTAGTACAAAGGACATGTTTAAAATGAACATAGAAAAAGTACAATATCTTGCAGTATGCATAGTACACAAACTAAAAGCCCAAACCAAACTAAACAATATTTACAAAGCTACCAATACTGAACAAGGGTGGAAGCAACAGTGCCATTACTTGTACAATTGGGAAATAACAGCCCTACTTATGGCTTGTCTTAGAAGGGAGAAACCCTCAGCACAGGGGGTGCAGAGTGTAGGGAGAGAAAAAAGAACATGGATAAAGGGATATGTGTATGTTAGCCATAGCTTAGTCACATAGAATTACTTCAAACAGGCTTTTCCAAAGTTTACTGAAGTAGGCTCTCTTCATAGGTCCATTTATGATGAATTTCTGGGCCGAGATATATTTAATGGCCATATTTTTAAATCCCCGCCAACATAATTTGGTGCGATCCAACCAGTTGTGGGTGATGTAGAGTTTTATGAGAAAGCAAAGCGTTGTTAGGATATGAATATGAAACTTAGGCAGGCCATGAGGGGGAATATTTAGAATAGCCGTTTCCCATGAAAGGGTGGAGCTATAGTAACCCATTTTTTTTGAGAAGCACTTTGAGAGAACACCAAAGTTTATGGGAGTTATTGCAATGCCACATAATATGTAAAAGGTCAGCTCTCGCGCCTGAACAGCATGTACATAACGGAGAGCTATTAGAGTTAAATTTGTTAATTCTTGCAGGGGTAAGGTAGGCGTTGTTATTCAACATCAGTTGAGTGTATAAGAATTTCTTGAAGGGGGATAGTTCAATGCTAGTTTTTATGGCTAGTAATTTTTGATCCTCTGTAATAGGGGGGTTTTGATTGTCCCAGTATTTGGAAAAAAGACAGTTTCCTTTGTGAAGTAATGGATGTAGTAATTTGTATGATGAAGAAATTGTTTTATTATTACTAGAAATTGTATTAATAATTAGGTTTAGTTTGTCCATTAGCTGTATATCAGGGACTGTAATATTGGTTTGTGAAGAAATAAGTTCCCTGAGTTGACGTAGGATAACTGAATACTTGTTATTAACCTTGAGGGCTAATCGTAATTCGGCAAGAGACAGAGATTTATGTTTAAGAATATCCCATACTTTAAGGTCTTTGATGAGAGGGAAATCAGCAAGATCTATCATCTTGTTGTTGATTTTAAGATTTGGGTTGAGGTGTATTGGTTGAAAAAGAGGTAAAATAAGTTGAAGATTGATGTCCTTAATCAGTTTTTGGAAAAGTTTTATTTGATGTTTCAGTAGAGAGGATAGCTTTAGGCTATTCAAGGAAGTAGGTGATAAAAAGGGAGTGGCCTTAGGATTAATTTTGTTAGATAGAATATGTCCGTGCCATATCTTTAGCCACGCTGGGTAGTAAGTTTGGTCTTTGTTATTCATGTATGCAATGGACCATAGTTTATTAGAGCTAATAATCAGATAGTAGAGATGAAGGTTTGGAAGGCCCACCCCACCTTTCTCCTTGGGAAGACTTAACTTGGAAAAAGAGATCCTAACATTCTTACGAAACCAGAGAAATTTGATTATTGTTTTTTCAATCTGTGAGAAGAAGTTGTTTGAAATATTTATATTTGTTGCACTAAATTGATAGAGGAGTCTGGGAAGGATATTCATTTTCACAATAGCTACTTTTGAAAGGAATGATAATTTCACTAGTTTCCATCTTTGTAAGTCTTGACATATGGTAGACCATGATTTTAGCAGGTTATTTTGAAGCATAGAGGCTTGGTTGTGTTCAAAGTTGACGCCAAGGTATTTGAGACTGTATGAGATATGGAAGGACGATTCGGGGAAGAAGAAAGGTTTATGCGCCTCAGGATTTATTGGGAGAATATGTGATTTTTTATCACTGACTTGGTATCCAGAGGCCTTAGAGAAGGAAGTGATTGCTTTTAATATTTTTGGCAGGTCCGTGTTCGGGTAATGGAAGTAGAGGTTTAAGTCGTCAGCAAAGGCCGATAATGCTACTTGTGTGTTGAGAATTTTAGGAATAGTGTGATGTGTATTTTGAGTGAGATAAAGGAAAAAGGGTTCAATAAATAGATTGAAGAGGAAGGGAGAAAGTGGACAACCTTGTCTAGTGCCATTAGTAATCTGGATGGGCTTAGATCTTTTTTTATTTATATAAAGATATGTGCTTGAGTTTGAATAAAGAGTTCTGATCATATCTAGGAAGGTTGTGGGTATGTTAAAATGCGATAGCGTGGAGAAGAGAAAGTCCCAGTTTACCCTGTCAAATGCTTTTGATGCGTCTAGGGTTAAGGCATATAACGGGTTTTTCTCTTTTTTGGTAAACTGGATAAGAGAGTCTAGTGTTAGTGTATTGTCCCATGTATGTCTATTGGACATAAACCCAGCTTGGTCAGGTGATAGTAAGTGTGGTAATACCTGTTTAAGTCTGTTGGCTAAGATGGCAGAGAAGATTTTGATATCAACATTTATAAGCGAGATAGGTCTGTAATTATGTGGGTCTGTTTTTTCTTTATTGTTTTTAAGTAGCAGGATTGTTTTTGAGTTATTCCAGTGTATGTCTGTAATTCCATGTTTTACAATAAAGTTAAAAACTTCTAGGAGGATAGGAGCAATTTTTGAGTTAAAGGTCTTGAAAAAATTAGTAGTAAAGCCATCCGGGCCAGGGGATTTGCCTAATTTGAGTTTATTAATGGTGGTTTGAATCTCACGGATAGTAAATGGAGCTGATAGGGAGGATATTTGATCCTGATTAAGAGATGGGAAGATGATGGAATTAAGAAATGTAACCATCTGCAGAATGGAGGTGTTGTGTTTGTTGTTGCTATATATGTCTGTATATATGTCGTGAAAAAGTTTAATAATCTCGCAGTCTGTTTTGTAAGTTTCCCCTTTATGTTGCAAGATGGAGATTGTCGGAGCACCGCTATTGTTTTTGAGTATTCTAGACAGGGTTCTAGATGGGATTTGTGCCCACTCAGAGTAGGTTGCAATTTGTTTTTGTTCCTGAATCGAATAGTTATATAAGTGTAGCTCGCATAGTTCTTTATGTGCAGCATTGATCGATTCTTCTAGTTTGGGGTCGGGGTGTGTTTTGAATTCTCTTTCCAAGGACGCTAGCCTTAAAGCAAGATCAGATTCTTTCCTTTTATTAAGTTTATTAAAAAATGTAGCTTTACTAATCAGATACCCTCTTAATTCGGCCTTGCAGGCCCATTGTATGTCAAGCGCTATTTGGGAATTACCAAATCCTGCGTATAGTTCAGACAATGTCTTATTGATTCTCTGTACAACCTCTTTATGTTTTAGTAGGTTATTGTTAAAGGACCAATTCGCAGGGGGGGAGGGATCGGATGCAAAGACAATCATAAGGGAAATTTTTGCATGGTCAGATAATAGCCTAGGTTCACACCTTAGTGTGATCTTGAAATTAGAGAAGGATTTAGAGATTAAGAAAAAATCTAAACGTGACCATGATTTGTGGCATTGAGAGTAGAAGGTGTACATACTGCTTTTTGATGGATCCGTACCAAAGACAATTGTATCCATGAGATTATAGTCAGACATTAGTTCTTCCAGAGCAGTAGAAGCTTGAGAGTTATATGAGGGGGAATTGCTGGTACGGTCTAAACTGGGATTTATGACTGCATTCCAGTCTCCTCCTATAATAAAAAGGTGATTTGAGAATGCGCTAAGGATATTATAGATTTCCATGAAGAAGATGTGTTGTTGAGTGCAGGGACCATATATGTTCAGAAATAAAACGGGTTTGACGGAATTCGGCACTATGGATGTAAAATAACACCACCTACCAAATTTATCAGACTTGCCTTCTATGATAGTGCCCTGGAATTGTTTCTTGATTAAAATTGCGACTCCCTTAGAGTTTGAACTATCACCCCCCGCTATTATAGTCCTAATCCATTTTTTGTTAGAAGTTTTTTCCCAGCATTTTTTGGGTAGATGCGTCTCCTGTAAGAAACAGATAGTAGCCTGAGATTTAAAAAAAAGATGTAGTATTAGATTTTTTTTCTCAGCATTCTGAAGGCCTTTAACATTCCAGCAGTCTACTTGCCAGCTACTGAATTCCTTAATTTAGTTGGTATTATTGAGAGGTGATATGAATGGGAGGTTATTGTTATACCTACACATAGAAGGGTTTGTTTAGGGAGAGTTATTTTTGGGTATACCAGAGGGAAGAGAGCTTGATATGTCTTTAACACTGTTTTTACTAAGAAGTTATCATTGCGGTAAGGGGTAGCCCACAGCTTCTTCAAACTAACCCCAGTGCCTATCCACCCATACTCCTTATATGAAGAAGTATATAAACACACAAACAGAAACCTAACCTTTACTATACATATGTACAAAATATAACTTTTCCAAAACATAATCTACCTAGATTACTTACAACGCCACCCACTGAGCTTCCAAGGCTGTACATTATGTAATATGCAGTTTGTATATCTTGCGGCATGGTCTGTGATAGGGTAGGGTAGTGTATAGGAAAAATATGACAACATGCCTTTTACAGGGAAGTACACCCTCGGAGGTACACCGTTTAAAACTCTGGATTTTGATTCTACAGTTCACTGATGGACTGGTGAAACATGGCCAGTGCCTCGTTGGTATTGGCACTGGGAGGAATATATACAGCTGTGATGCTCATACCATTAAATTCCCTTGTCAAGTAGAAGGGTCTACATCTTAGCGATACTCAATGTTTTCAGAGCAGTGAGTAGTTATCTCACAGTTGGAACACCATCTGTTATTTGCTTAGTAGAGACACCTCCTCCCTGCGATTTACCACTGGGATCTGATTCCTGTCAACTCTAAATAATGTCAGCTCTTCCACATATACTGATATCTCTGATATTATAGTTTAACCATGAATCTGTGAACATGAACACACAACTGTTTTTCTCACCTTGCTTTTTGTAGTTAGTTCTAGCCTTATGTGGTCCATCTTGTTAGGGAGAGAACATTGGCCAGTAGCATAGATGGAAGTGCAGACCTATGTGGCTTGACCTTTAGCCTGGCATATATTCCAGCTCTTTTCCTCAGTCTTTCACATCTTTTCCTTCTTCTCACCATTTTAGAAGTTTTAGAAGTTAGATTTGCCTGAGCAAGACATTTTAGACCACAAATGAGTATAATTCCTTGTTCTTGGAGTTCCTGGAGTGTAGCAGGCCTAACAGGCCTTGCAGACAATAGCTCATCAAACCTGCAGCACTGTGAGCTTGAAGATTGAATTTCTAGAAGTTTTTCTCTACTGTAACTTAGTTTACCTTCAGTATTTTCTCTTGGTTTTGGATTTTTTGTTGTTTTAGCCATAAAACAAGACAGATAGTACATATTTCCCTATTGAGCCAAAGCAAGTGCAGTCACATAGTTTGACGGCATTTTTTTTTTCTCTCATCCAAGTAGCAGATTCCTGACACTATAAAGAAAGACACTGCAAAGATAAGCAAATTGTCTAAATATGGAAATATTCGAATGCACTGTAGCCTGCAATGAGCTACAACTGGAGAGGCACTTTGTAAACACTCTTGGTGCAGTAAATAGTCCAAGGGCAAGGCAGAAAACTAATAATGTGATCCAGATGCACAGACCCTTAAGAAACTCCTAAAGTCTGGATAAAAAGGGATGTAATGATAAGCATCTTTAAAGTCTAATGTTACTAGTAAACTTAAATGAGAATGAAGATGTAATGGGTTGTCAACTGACTTCATTTTGAACTTAGGTACTATCACAAACAGGTTTGGAAAAGAAAGATCCAGAACTGATCTAAAATGCATCTTCTTTCTGTGGCACTTAAAACATCCTTGAATTAAAACATTTCTCAACCTGGGAAGGAGAAACTGGTTCTATCACTCCCTGGAGCAGCATGTGTTGAAGGACAGGGGAAATAAAGTCTTTATGATGGATGAGGAATTGCCCCCCTAAAAGCAGGGATTTCTTCTCACTGCCATCTGTAACCTTGATAAATGACCTTCAGAACCCATTTGTTTGAAGCTATCTGTTGCCAAAGAGAAAAATGAACATTCAGAATTTCTGAAAGGAAAATAATCTACCAGGGTGGGAGGTGGGCACAGAATCCTTTAAATAGTTATTCTGACTTTTTGGACTATCCTTGGTTTTGGGGTGTTCTAGAAGTCTTTTTGGACCCCCACCGCCATCGCAATTTCTTCCTAAATGTCTGTTTACCAGCATTTTCCTGACACTGTTTATTTTGTTTTTTGCCCAAACTGGATGAGGGGTTAGAGAATCCCCTAGAAAATCTGAAAAAGGAGGGCTTAAAAATCTTAAGAGAGTCCCTGAATAATCTTACCCCTTTCATTACACTTTTTGATAACCTCTGCAACATAGGAGCCAAAAAATAAATGAAACATTCTCAAAACAGTACTAATAGCCATGAGTAGTGACTTGCATGGTGGAAGAAACTAAATTATTTAAAGCAGGTTTTTTATCACAAGGAGAAACTGTGGATAAAACATTCTTCATAATTTTGTAATTACTCAGAATAAACTTTAACATATGAGCCTAACAACTCAAAATTCTGAAAATCAAAGCTAAAGCAGTATACTCTTTTTCCCATATCAATAATCTTCCTATCCTTGTCAGAAAGATAAGGATTGGCAGCAGCAGGATTAACTAAAGCTACAGCTGCTGGGACAGGTTTGGGAAGAGTGTATATAACTTAAAAGACTGAGGAAGTTTGTATATTCTATCTGCTGTTTTAGGGGTAGCAAACTGACTATCAGGAAAATTGCAGGCAGTGACACCCACATCCTCCAAAGCTGACAGAAGCAGCAGAATATATGAAGGTTCTGGAAATCCCTTCTTTAACAGCTGACAGTATTTTCTGACAGACTGATAACACTGACACATTCTGGAAATAGTCTCAGGAAACAGAAATTTCCAAAGAAAGGATCAGAAACTGAGCTGTTCTCTGAGTCTGAATCAGAAAACTGAGGAGAAAACCATATATCTGTCCCATCATCTTCCTGTCCATATTCAGATTGAATCTCTTCAGGAAAAGAGATTTCCCTCTTTCTTTTACCAACATAAATCTACCCAATCAGCAGAGACCTCCAAGGCAGAAATGTACTCAACCTCCACAACACAGCACAAATTACAAGACATATAGCTCACCTACACAGTCTGCCCCTCAACTTAAGCCCTTAAGGCAAAACAGCTTGCCCAATGCACTAACCACAGGTGACTCGATAGTGAGGCACACTGATGTCCCATTCATTAGGTTGAATAAGGAAAAGGTGACAGTCAGCTGTCTGTTAGGTGCCAGAATCCAGCACATAACACATGGACTCAGGTCAATCCACAACAAGTACAAGTATGACGTTGTCTCTGTCCATGTGGGTGTGGGTGTGTGATCTGAGACGCACCTCCCTGGACTACATGAAAAGAGACATGGAATAGCTCTCAGATTATGTGGCCCAGGCAATTATGACTCTAGCCCTGAGCAGCATCCTACCGTCATCCACAATGATACCGCAGTATAAGAAGAAAATGATTGACTTCAACAACAAGTTTCTGGTGTCATAATAAGGAGATACAGTATCTGTCTGCTTGGGATGACATGATTGACAGATCTCAATGCTTTGCCAGAGATGGCCTGCATCTGTCACCCCTGGGTTTCTGGATACTGGCTAAGGCTCTTGCCACCCCTATAGTGCCTTTTTAGGCGATGTTCCAAAGACTAAATTACCACCGTAACAGCTATAAATAAATGAAATCTGAGGATCATGCTGCTCAGTGCTAGAAGTCTAAATCTCAAGATGCACTTGCTTGAATCACTCCTCAGAATGGGGTACAGTGACATTTGTGCTGTAATGGAGACCTGGTTTAAAGCAGCAGAAAGTACCCCTGCGCTACCAGGCTATAACTCATTCCACACCTTTCGGCCCCAGAACATGGACTGAAGCTCCAACGGCGGTGGTGTCTCCATATTCATAAAGGATATGCACACCTCCAGACTAGTAGCCCAGCATAACACATCTGAAATACTTCAGGTACAAATAACATAGGGTAAGACGGCAATTCAGGTCTTAGCCTGTTATAGGTCCCCAACCATGTCCCAAGACTCTCACTCATACTAGGTGACTTCAACTATCCTTCCTTCAACTGGAAAAACTACTCATGCACCAATACAATGGCCCAACGGTTCCTGGAATTCATCCATTCCAATGCCCTGCACCACCTCATTATTATCCCCACTAGAGGAAGCAACATCCTTGACCTGGTTATTACTAACATAAGCAACTGTTGCTCTACACCAGTAGTCAATTCCTCCCTGGTTAGATCCAACCAGAAACTAATCACCATGAAAATCCATATCTCACCCATACTCCCCACTAAGGTAACTACCATGAAAAACTTCTCCAAAGCTAACTTTGGGCTCCTAAAAACAGAGGTGACTAACTTCATGGCACCCATGTTAATGGAAAATAGCTGCATGACTGCCGGATCATACACTAACGCACGGTACGAATACGTACATAAATGCATGGAACTAGCCATACCCAACAGAACCAAGATGCTCTCCTCCAAAAAAAGGAAGACAATCTGGTAGTCCCCTGCCATTAATAAACTCTACAACAGGAGGAAAAAACTGTTGCAGAAAAAGGTGAAGTTCCAAGACTGGAAAAACTCCCTTATTAGTCTCAATAAAAAGTTGAGATCCCTCATCAAAACTTCTAAAGCCAGCTATGAAGGCAGAATTATGGCAGACACTAAAAAGAACCACAAACACTTCTATAGTGATATCAATAATCTCCACGGCAATACCCAGGTTTGCCCTGAGTTACTGCACAATGGTCCTTCCTATAGTGAGCCAACAGATATTGCCAACATACTGGCCGACAGATTCAGTGCCAACCTTAAACCTCCCAAAGGACCAATCACAATACCAGATGAATGCCAGGCACCCACCATTACTGCAGGATAGGTCAAAGCTACATTGTCCAAGGCCAAGAATACAGCTTCCACAGGACCTGACAATATCCATGAATGTGTTCTACATGAACTATAAAGTAAACTGGCACCACATCTGTGTGCCCTGTTCAATCACAGCCTCACCTCAGGCTTTGTCCTTACCGAATGGTGCACTGCTACAGTCATCCCTGTCCATAAAGGGGAAGTGACGACAGACCCTGGGAATTACCGCCCCATTAGCCTGACGAGTCTGATATGTAAGGCTATGGAGCACAGCATCATGGGCCAAATTAACAAGGATATAGGGAATCTCCAAACTCTAGATCCCATGCAATTTGGTTTTGTGAAAGTTAGATCATGCCTGCTCAACCTGGTTAACTTCTTTGAGTCAGTCACCAGAGTTGTCGATGAGGGCAAGGCAGTTCATACAGCCTACCTCAATCTGGCCAAGGCCTTTGATACCATTCCCCACTCATGAATTATTGATAAACTCACCAAACTAGGCATCAACCCCTATATCACTAGGTGGGTTGCAAATTGGCTCACAGATAGAACCCACAGTGTGAAAGTAGTGGACTCCAAATCAGACTGCTGACCAGTCACGAGTGGAGTTCCACAGGAATCGGTCCTAGGTCCTCTCTGGTTTGGCATCTACTTCTTAGGCATCCAGGCCAACACGGATGGACTCTGGCTGACCAAGTTCACAGACGAATGCAAGCTGGGACCCATTATTAACTCCTCATGTGATGTAGATGTCCTAGAGAAAGGCCTCACTGAGACCAATCACTGGTGTCTAAACCATGGCCTTAAGCTTAATGCCAAAAAATGCATTGTCATCCCCTTTGGGAAAAACTCAGTTCCCATTAATTACCACATCGATGGGAGCCCACTGAACACTGAAGATGTTATAAGAGATCTGGGGACACAGGTTGACAGCAACCTCTCCTTCGATCACCACAATGTCACTGTGGTCAGAAAGTCCTTCTATGTAGCACATTTCATTACCAAGGGTTCTGCATCCAGGAAGAAAGACGTTATCACTTCTCTCTACTCTTCCCTCATTAGGCCAGTCATTGAGTACAATGCCACATTTGGCATGTACCTCACTACACACATGCAACAGCTGGAAAGGTCACAAAAGTACCTCACGAAGAGGATCATAGGCCTTAAACACATGTCCTACATGGACAGACTCAAAAAACTCCAGCTATTCTCTGTCTCATATTGTCTACTAAGAGGCAATCCCTGCTTGACTAACAAAGTCATGTTGACCCAGCTCTGCTAGAAATGCTACATCTAAAGAAATCCCAATACCTCCTCAACACATGCTCCAGAGACCTCAATCTCATTACCACAATCAACAGAACATGCTGAAGGGACAGGTTCATAACTCAGAGACTGCCCATGCTCTGGAATAGACTTCCCATATATGTCAAGCAGAGCACCTCACTGGCCCTCTTCAAGAGAAATCTTGATGAGTGGATGGGAAATAGAAAGTTCACCCCGGGGATCACTCCAGCGGCTCTACTTGATAGAGGCACTGGGAACTAACATAGGGGCGGCACAATGCCAGGGCACTTCTATGGGCTAGGCTTGTAAAGGCTCCAGGGCCATTAGCCGAGTGCACACTTATGAACTTATGAACCTATGAAAACTAACTCACAAGAAGGAACAATAGCCTGAATTAAACTGTGAGTCAAACACAGTAGACTACTCCTGTCTTAGGAAATTTGTGGAGGATTAGAAACATGGTCAATTTTCTGCTTTTTTTTTTTTCTTTGTCACGGAAAATGGGACCAAGAGCATTATTAATGGCAACAGCTTCCCCAGGGATGAGCACAACAATCTGACTAAACAAACCAAGAACCAACAAGAGTGGCTCTCCCTTGCTCATTAAGGGAACCCCAACAGTTTTAGAGGAAATGGCTAACCTCTGGTCCATAGTGGCTGCAGGTGTTATATCAGAGGAATTTGGGGTAAAAGATGGTAAGATCTAACCACAGCAGAGTCACCCACCTGCAACTGAGGCAAATTGCTAGCCTTCTATGCTGACAAAGGCTGTTTGATTAACTTTTTCTTTTTGTGGCTCGAAGAAGGACTGACACGGGACCAGTAGTTTGTTCTATGGTCAAGCTGAAAATGGTGCCTCTTTCATGGGAAAAACAAGCAGCAAGCACAAGTAAAATTTTAAAGTTTTTAAAAATCACTTTTTTAATAAAAAGCACTTTAAAAAATCCGCAAAAAGTAAAAAAAAACACTGTTTCTCCACAAAAAATGGTTTTCAATTACTTTAAACAATTTTTAAAACTGACAGGAATAAAGTGCATTCCCATCTTAAAAGTACAGTTAAGTATCACGACAGTCCATTAAAACACAAACTTCTAATTTAAAATTAACTTTTCTAAACAGGAAAGTGCAATAAAACATTTTTTTTAAATGTGGAAGTTTTTTCTCAAAGGGAACTTATCTGCCAAGCAATGGAAGAGCACAAGCTAACTGTTAATCCTCTGAAGCCTGTACTTGAGTAGTCTGGTGGCAGGAAAGGTCTGAAGGGCTTGGAGCCCAGATCTGTCTTTTAGTCAGCTCAGCTTTAGCTGCCTGACAGTTTGGGCATGTGGAAGGTGCCCTGAAGCTTTGGAAGCTGGCCAGCTGTTACAGCCTTATGAGTATATAACCAACATAGCTAAGGCTACTGCAGCAGTGATACCTATGATAAACATCAATGTATCTTGCACACTTTGGGTTTTTTTGTGCATATGTTGAGTTAACTGCACTATTGCAGATCATTATTTCTGAATCTCTTCCTTTGAGTCTGAATAAATATTGTTCTTAGTTCTAAATATTGCAGTTGGTGAATTATGGCTGTCTTTCTTTTAATTCTGAGAACAGGCTCAATGTAGTTTTCTAAATGTGTTTGGAAATGCCTGTCATCAGTCTATTTTACCACTTTCTGTGCTTTTGGCTAAGAATACTGAAATACAAAAATGCTTACATCAATTCTTTGAAAAGATGTAGGAATGTTTCTCCGTTGTCCATCTCTCTTAACCCCAAACAGTGCTAAGGCGCGACCATCAACCTGCTTTTTAAAAATATAGCTATTAGGAAACAAAAATGAGAGAGAAGTACACATTACTCCATGAAGCAAGGTTATTTTGTGCACTGCAGTACTGTAAAAGGTGTATTTAACGTTTACTAATTTCACATTTCTGAAACAGGTATAAAATTACTTGCCTTAAGAAACCACGGGTACTGAATATAAAAGGTAACACAGCAAGTACACATATTTTCCATTGGTTAGTTTGCAGGCAATATATTATAATACTGGAATTAATATTATAAAAGAAGACTTCCAATATTTTATTGCTGTTCCTGATATATGATAAACATATCAGCAGAATTTCCCTAAACTGTAGGTATACATGTGCCAGTTGTTTATACAGCACACAGAATATAAAGTTTATGCGTACAATAACTCACTTTGCTGCTAATGAAGCACTAAGAACAGCACTTTGCCAGAATGAGTCACAACCCCCCCCATTTTAATTAATCATAGGATATGAAATATTCCTTTACATTAAAGTGCAATACAAAGTGCAATTACGTAGGTGACATACTACAATAGCAGATGTTTGAACATATCACAGTTGCAGTATTTTTGACATCATGGATTTTCCAAGTAAAGGTCCTATCCAACTGTTGTCCAGCCTTGTAAACCTCAGGACCTTTCACCAATAGATACATGCCAGTCTGCTAGTATAAGAGGTGCAGATGTCCGTGCAGCATTCAGCACTGATAACAAATAAGAAGTACACTAGAATAACTTCATAAGGAAAGGTCAGAACCCTAAAATAAAAAATATAAAAGGCAGGTAGAATTTTGAGAAAGCTTGGATTTGATACCCTCAGGACATGGCTGCACTCTGAGTCAGGAAAAAAATTAGAACAGACCCGGAAACATCTGCAATACCATATGCAAACTTAATGATGTGTAGCCTGAGAAGCAGAGGAAATCAAATTCTGAAGTACAGCTCTAGAGTCACTGTCTGGGAGATTAGAAATAAGCTTGGATATATTGGCAAAAATGGATAACTTGTACCCTTATCATATGATCTGATTATCAATACCATGGGAAACTAATGTAGCTATAGTATAATTTTTTTCAATATCTGCCTATTGTCCTACTATCCACAGTTTTTGGAAAGGCATTTGAGGATGAAAAAAAAAGAATGGCTTGTCTGAGTCTGTAGAAATAATTGCAGGGTCAGGCATAGGCTTCTTCTACAGATATTTGTGACTGTGAGGTCTTTATAATACCTGTCAAACTTTTTTTGGTAAAGGGGGCTGAGACTCTGGAGGTACAGAAGCAGAAAGAAAGGTGTCCTCAATGTAGAGAAAACAGGAAGGACAGCAGAAGGCTTATTGACATCCATGTACAGTAACTGAAGTACCTCTTGTGAGATTCAGAGAGTTGTTCACACTCCCAGTTAAAATATTGCATTCTTTTTTGGATGGTGTCCCCTAAAGAAAGTTTATCTTGGGGTGAGTTTGAGAAGAAAGTATCTTCAGGTATAGACTCAAAATGATAAGAGGAGTGCAGCAGAGATGAGTAGTCTAGAGGATCAGACTCTGATTCTGAGGAAGAGTCTTTCTCAGAAGTATTCCCCTTCCTTCACCGAAGGGCGGAAAGTGTACAGGCAAAGAACTGAGGAGGTTTTAAAGTCATAATGGCTTTAAATAGTCTCTGGGAAAAGTCTTGACATTCTTCTTGAGGATCTCTGGGTCCAGGTATAGCAGGAGGCATACCTCCATAAGGGAACCTGGGACATCCTCATTTAACAATATTTGAGGAACAACATCCAGTCACATGATCACAACCCTGGGCTCTCCCTTTGTGACCTTGATGGCAATCTGACTGGTCAGACAGGATGTACCTGAAGGTTGCTCCATCTTGGCCACCAAAGAGGTCATGACAGTGAGAACAGACCCAGAGATGGACAGTCTGTGGGCTTGTCTATACTCTCAGTAGAGATGTCTGATTCCAACTGGGAGAATGAAGCAAACAAAGTGTCATCATTCTGTTTCTTTGTTTTATTTTTGGACTGCAACAGTACCTAAGGAAGGAGCTTCAAACTGCATATTGGCATGTGCCAAAGCCTGTAAGCATTTGTTTTATAAGTACATTTTTAACAAAGACAATTTGCTTCTGAGGGGTTTTAGAGCAAATGTCTGACAGATAGAGCTGTCTTTGGTGTTATGGTTGGGAACTAAACAGAAAAGATGCTGGGCATGCTTATCCTTATATGGTATGTGTCTACCACAGAGGCATTTTTCTGTCATTGATGGCATGAACAAACTTCAAAAGTCATAAAACAATTCAGTAATGTGAAGAGTATATTGGGAAAAAGATGCTAAGGATGAAGCGACCAGGTAACAGAAAAAGAGGAAGGCCTAAGATAAGGTTAATGGATGTGGTGAGAGAGGACATGCAGGTGGTTGGTGTGACAGAGCAAGATGCAGAGGACAGGAAGAAATGGAAACAGATGATCCGCTGTGGCGACCCCTAACAGGAAAAGCCGAAAGATGATGATGATGAATGTGAAGGGTTCCCAGCAGGGTACCTAGCTATCCTTTGTGAAGGCAACTCAGTCATTTCATCCTGCAATGCACTTTTTGATTTACACTGAATATCCAGTTTGTAACATTAAGGAAAAGTGTGAACTGAGGAATTAGTGGCTACATCAAGTATGGTGTTACAGCACATCATTGCATGAAAGCCCTTGAAGAAGCTACTGCTTTGTTAGAGTGGGTTTTAACTATTCATGGTAGCTGCTTGCCATAATTTGTATAACAAAACTGAACTGCACAGCAGATCCATTTGGAAATAGATTGCTCAAATATACATAAATCTGTTTCCTTTCCAGCAAGTGACACAAACAATTTGTCAAAAGTTCTCGTCTTTTGTCTTTTTTGTAAATATAAACTTGAACTGTCCAGTACCATCTAAAGAGACAGAGAGAGAGAGACAGAGAGAGAGAGAAAGAGAGAAGAATTCTTTCTAACTTGTTTTGAAAAAGAAAACTAGGTTTATTTATCCTTTGTTAACCATATTAGTTTAACTAGGCTAGTAGCCTCTTTTCGGGGGGACCCACCATGATATTTCAACTGCTAAGGAAGTTTGGCCAGGACATCAGGGAACTTCCCCTAGTCATCACAGTTGCAAGTGGGACCCATGAACACTTTCTGTTTCCATTGAGAGAAATGGAAGAGAAGGCAAATATCAAGACCAGAGAATGTGTGCAGGATTCTGAGGAAATGTTTCAAAGAAATATGTCTGATGGAGATGAGCCTGCAAATGATGGATCTATAATTATAACCTTCTGGTCAGGAGGGTTGCAGATGATTTACTCAAAGAAATGGTGATGCAGTGTGAGACAGAACAATTAATGAGATGTTTCCTTGGGGAACATTATGTTGACATTATGTTCAAAATACAAAAGGAGGATGCAGAAACAATCCTGAAAAACAGTGGTGAGACGGAAAAGAAAACATATGTAGAAAAAGTAAAATAAGGCAAAATGGAGGTAGCAGATAGAAAACAAATGCAGGAGAGAATGAAAAGCAGAAGTACATGGTAAGGATTCAAAGTAAAGAAGGCAAAGAAATGAAAAGGTATGAAGTGTGGAACAATTTAATAGTTCCTTTGCTGTGAAAAGCATATGCGGTAAAAGCATTTATTCTTACTAAGAAAGACACATTTTGTGACATTATATTTGACTGTTTTTACAATGGGAAATTTTCTTGGAAAATATGAAAAAAAGAAAGACTGTAATGCATACAATCTTTACGTGATAAATGCATTTAACAGGGAAACAAAAAAGAAAACTTGTGCAATTTTGAAAAAAAGTGGAAAGGCAGAATGTGAAAGGACATTTGAAAACTTACATAAAGAAGTACTTCACATTGCAAATGTTTATAATAAAAGGGGGTTACGGACTGGAATGTGATTGTAATATTGTGTTAAAAATAGAAAGAGAAAAAATTACACACTTACAAAGTATGATAAATGTAGAGGGAAATAGGGGTGTTGTAAAATATTGGGGACAACCTAAAACTTTTTTGCTTGTTTTTTATTTGGAAAAGAAAGACATTTGACAAGTAACTGTGATAAAATAAAATAATATATGTGTGAGGTAATGTGACATGATGCAAAAAAGTGAATTGAAATGTTATAAATGTAATACAATTGGACATTTACGGATGGACTGTAAAAATGAAAGGAAGGAAAAACAAAAAGAAAGAGAAGAAAATGAACAAAGAGAATAAATGTTAGAAGTAGTAGAAATAGAAGAAAAATTAGATGAGAAAGAATAATAAAGATGACATAGAAGAAAGCTCTGAAGTAAGTGATGAAGAAGACATAAATTGGGAGACAGTAAAAGAAAAATGAATTCTACTGGTAAAAGGGTAAAAGAAAAAGAAAATATAAAGGAATAAGTATAAAAGAAAGCAAAGAAAATGGGTGAAGTATATATATATATATATATATATATATATATATATATATATATATATATATATATATATATATATATATATATATATATATAATATACAGCTAATGGCTTGTGGTTGGTATGAAAGGTTAAGGTTTTTGACTCATAGATACAAAGTTCACTGTTAGATTCTCACCTTTGGGAGGGACATTGGCTAGGCTTAGAATAGCCCATTAAGGCAGCTAACCCAGTAATTAATTATGAGTGTATGAAACCATGATTCTGAGGAAAAGTGAAAATTAAAATGCTAAAGTGCTTTCGGTAAATGTGAACACTGTTAAGAATATAGTAAGAAGAATAGGGATTTTGGAGTGTTGTAATACATGTGATTTAGACATAATTATATTAGAAGCCACAAGATTTTTAAGACATGAAGAAAGATTACAGAGAAACTATGGCGAAGAAGGATAATCTTGAATTTGGGAAATGACAGATATTCTGGAATAACCATATTCCATAGAAATACAGTAAAGATATCTGATATAGCTTTAGCAAAAATGGGAAGGTTAACCACTCTAGATTTAAAGTGGAAAGAAAAAGTATATAAAAGTATAACATTATACACTTATACTAATTATAAAGGGAAAGCTTATTTCAACAGATTTTAGACTAACTAATGATAAATATAAATATTATAATAACAGGAGGCTTTACTTGTGATTTAATAGGCAGGTGTAAAAAGAAAGGGAATGATGTAAGAAAAATAGAAGTTATAAGATGTGGTAAGTTAAAACTTTAGGACACAAATTCATGGAGTTTTAAAAGGGATATGTACAGAACTGAAACAGATTATTTCATAGTATCAGAAGGTTTAGTTGTAGGGGAAGGGGAGGTAGTTGAAATAGTATTTTCTGATCATCTTGCAATATGCTTAGAGATAAAGGAAAACAAGGAATATATAAAAATAAGCAAAGAAATAAAAAGGATAAAGTAGAAAGAATGGAATGAAGAAGGAAAGATATTAGTAATACAGTTATAGAAAGATCATATTACTTTGAGAACACTTTATAAAAAAATTGGTCTGAATGGTGGATGATATTTAAGGAAAAAATAAAAAAATGTTTTTTATGGTGGCAACATGAGGTGAGAAAAGTAAAGAAAGAAAAATGTAAAAGAACATATAAGAATGCATTGGAAGATTTAGAACATAATGATAGTACTTTGACAAAGAAAAATAATTATACAAAAGAACTCAGAAAAAATACAAGAATTATTTAAGCAAAGATATTTTTACAAGGAAAAAGATAAGAACTATTGAGTTACAGATTAGTAAAAGAAGATGGTAGTTTAATGACAGATATAAAAGAAATTAAAAGGAAAAACAGAAGAACTCAGAGAAGGATTATGAATAGTGTAGTATGATATTTGCAAGAAATGTTTAAAGAAAAAAGAAGGCAGTGAAAATAACACAGAAAGCAAAAAAGTTACCAGGAAAAGAGAATAAGGAGTTGGAAAAAGAGATTTCTTTACATGAGCTAGATAAAGTATTAGGATAAGTACATAGAGACTCAGCTGCAGGACCACATGGAATAGAGTATGAAATGTATAAAAATGTAATGGATTAGCAAAACATTTTTTAAAGATTTTGAGTGAATGGTTAAATGAATGTTTTATGCATAAAGAATTATACTGTGGAATATTTAAATTTATATGGAAGAAGGAAGATAGAAGACTATTTAAAAACTAGAGACTGATAGTATTGAATAATAATGATTATAAGATCTTTATGAAATAATACAAAGGAGATTTGAAACTAAAAATGGAAAATATGGAAGATAATATAGATATTATAAAGGGGATATGTTGTCAAGAATTATTAATGATAGAGAAATTCTGAATGCTATTATTAATAGAAAAGGAGAAGCAAAAATCATGATAGGAGACCTTAATATGGCATTTGATACAATTGGACATGACATATTATAGGTAATAATGAAAGAATGTAATATAAGTGAGAAAGTTACGAATTTATGTATACCAGCATAGAGCAATAATAAATTAAAAATACTTGTAAATAGCTGTTTAAGCCAAGAAGTATAGGTGAAGAGTTGTGTGAGACAGGGGTGCCCAATGAGCTGTATCCACTTTACATTAGTTATGAATGTGATAGCATGTGAAATAAATTACAGAATGAAGGAGGCAGGGTATATAACACCTGAAGGGTTAATAATTCCAGTCCTGTTAACATTTGCAGCTGACAGTATAATAATTACAAAAAAAATGGATAAAAGAAGTAAGAACTTGCACAAATAAATGTCTAGAGGTGATATAGATTAAATAAAGAGAAATGTAAAAGTTTGAGTGATGTAGTAAAGAAAGGGGGGATATATTGTACAATGAATGAAATTTCTGTGTTAGATATAAAGTTGCGGAATAAAGATGTAAGTAGAATTCAATGAGAAAAAAGCAACAGAAAAAAAAAACTGTCTTTTCTGGAGAACATATGCATTATCATTCATAAAACAGGCTTATGTGATAAGTCAGTACTGATGGGAAAACAGCATACTTAGCAAGTGTATTTATGTTGCCAACAGTATTTGAAAAGGAATTATTGCAGATACTTTCTTCATTTATATGAGATTCTAGATTAAACCAAGTAAAAAAGATGTTTTCTGTGTAAATAAAGAGGCTGGGAGTTTATGGTTAATTAACCCAGTGGTATTAGCTGCTTCACTGAATTTCTACAAAGTGTAGAGTGGATAAATGAAAACTATATGAGATTAGTAGTAAAACTGTATAAATAGAAGTATGATAAATTTGGGGGTATGGTAAAAAAGAGTAAAAGAGAAAATAGTGTATACATGTAGAAATAAAATGTTACCAAGAAAAAATATTGTGGAAAAACAACTGATGGTATAAAAAAAGAAAAGTATGGTATAATAATGTAATTATAAAACTTTACTATGTAAAACCATGGGAAAATCTAAAGGATGAAAAATACAGCTAGGAAATAAGAAACAAATGGTGTAATAAAAAAGTAGAATGTCAATATTTTTTGTGGAGACTGCTAATAGATAAATTGCCAATAAAAGGAAATATGCTATTTAAAAAGAAAAGTGATAGAATACATTTACATTGACGAGAAGAACCTACTGAACATGCATTTTTGAAATGTAAAAGAGTAAAAGGTTATGGGGACAATTATTTTTTTTAAAACTTTGTATTACATTTTAACAATAAGTGAAAAAAAAGATATTAAAACATAACAAATATATAACTATTTACAGTAGTCGATAAGCTCTGCCTTATAAATAATCAAACTATTAATACTTTTCAAGTAAATCACTTTTTTTTCTAAGATATATACTGATGTGTGACATTGGGGGTTTCACCTTAACAGTAAACATTTTTTACATACACTTTTAGCTAAATATATAAATTCTATAAATGATGGGGTAGTTGTACATTTTCAATTATTTGTGACTAGCATCTTTGCTATAGCTAAAATAGACCATAAAATGGCACTTGCTATGCTGGAATAAAGTCTGGAATTGTACCATTACGTAAGATCAAAGAAATAGTAATTGTACATCTGCCTGACCACAATGCTTAAGTGATGATTCCAATCCATTTCTAATGAGTCACTACATCTCCAGCAATTAATATTTATTAATTTATATACATTAATGCAATCTTATGATGAGTTATAAAAGCTCTATGTAAATATTTCCAAGTGGATAGCTCCCAATAAAGTGACAATGTAAATTTACCTGCAGATTTTAGTAATATTTTTTATTTACATCTGAAAAATGTTCATTATTAAATTTTGTAGAATAATTCCAAAATGTCAGTTCAAATAAAGTAAAATCTATTCTAATAATGATATATATTCTAGATAAATATGACTTATTGTTTATTAATTTACTATTAATATTGAATAAAAAGTCTTAAATATTTTGAACAGATTTCATAAGTGAATCGAATGATAGTTTTATTGTATTGCTTACACATTCCTTACAGATTTGTAAAGACATCCAATTGTTTTTTCCTAAACTATATTTAACTAGCAGATAATCCGTCAAATGCAGTTTGTTGCCATTTAGGAATTGATGCCAAAAGATTAAACTATTATCACTGAGGTCTAACATTTTACTCAAATTATGTTTCTAAACATAAATGCTATAGGAAACAAGATTCTTAGCCTTATAATTAGTATTTATATATCTCTTAAATATGGAAAGGATAAAATTAACAACATGAATGGAAATAAATGTATTATCACCATTCATACAATAATCTTTTAGGATGCAATAAATTTATTAAATACATTTTGAGTATGAGTCTCTACAGTATATTTATTACTAGCAAGTACAATTCTTTCATGGATTAATTTCCATGTAAAATCATTTGAGGAATTAAGCTACTGAACTATAATTTTAATTATAACTTATCTTGGCATATATTTCAATATTTGGAAAACCTATACCACCTTCCTCCCATTTTTTTATGTTCCATTCAAAATATATCCTTAGTTTATTAGGATACCATAGAAATTTAAGAAGAATAGCATTTATTTTCTTTAAAAAAATGTGGACGGGGTTAGAATTATGGACTGAATATAAAGCAAGAGTTTAGGTAGAATTACTATTTTAATTAAAGTAAGACAATCTTGCATAGTGGAAAATAAGAAGTTATGTACCTACCATAACATTCCATGTTATTTGTCTTCTTCTCGCCTTCTTTCTTGCTGGTTGGGCGACTCGGCCATCTTCTAAAAGCTCGAGAGCTATTTACTGGCTCGAGGCCTCCCCATATCCCACAATGCCTGGTGCTAGATCCCCAGATCTCATTTGGTAGACCTAACTACAGACAAACATAAGGACACCTGTCCTAACAGCATAGCTTTAGCTACAGAGCTAAAAGGTTGAGGGAACAAACCAGATAAGACTCAGCCAGCGAAAAGGAACTCAAAAGGAAACTCTTCTCGGTCAATTAGGATAGGGGGATGGAGGGTGGGACGCAAGAAAGAAGGCGAGAAGAAGACAACTAACATGGAACGTTATGGTAGGTACATAACTTCTTAATGTTAAGTTGTCTATCTCTCCTTCATTCTTGCTGGTTGGGACAGCGTCCCTAGCACCTCAGTCCTGGGTGGCTCATCGGAACAGACTCTTCAGCACAGTGGAACCAAAATCAGCTCTGCTCCTAGAGGCCACATCCAGCTTATAATGAAAAATGAATGTATGGGGGGTGGCCCATGTAGCTGCCGCACAAATGGCTTCCATTGGTAATCTTGCCTGAAAAGCTACAGAACTAGCTAAAGCCCTAGTAGAGTAGCCTTTTGGTTTAGCAGGGAGCAGCTTGTTCCTCAATTGATAAATCAAGGTAATAATAGAAGTCAACCACCTAGATAGAGTTACTTTAGACACTGGTAGACCTTGTTTACCTTCAGCATAGGGCAGGAAGAGCTGGTCTGATTTTCTAATTTGTTTAGTCCTATGCAAGTAGAAATGTAATTGTCTATGAACATCCAACTGATGTAATATATGTTCAGCTTTGTTAGAATAATTTGGAAAAAAGACCAGAAGATCAATGGACTGATTCAGATTACTCTCAGAAGGTACCTTAGAAAGGAAGGAGAGATTAGTCCTGAGCGAGACTCTGTCATTATGGAAAACTAAATAAGGAGGGCGAACACAAAGGGCCTGGAGTTCAGAAACTCTTCTAGCTGAAGTAATTGCCACCAGAAAGAGGGTTTTCCAAGAAAGAAACTTCAAGGAACATGAAGCTGCGGGTTCAAAGGAGGGCAATATTAGGGAAGCTAAGATCAAATTCAGATCCCACGGAGGTGGGGGATCTCTTACTGGGGGCCTGAGCAAAGTAGTCCCTTTAAGAAAAGCTTTGCAAAGCTTATGGGACATAATACTAGTTTCAGATAGGCCTGTATGAAAATTTGAAATTGCAGCTAACTGAACTCTAATGGTAGCAGAAAAGGACCCAGCCTGAAAAAAGTTCCGCTAAGAAATCTAAAACGTGGTGGACAGGGGTTGAAAAGGGATCTATATTTTTAGACTCTGCCCAGCAAGAGAAACATTTCCACTTACTAGCATAAGTCTTTCTGGTGGTAGATTTATGCAAAGATAAGATGATTTCACGCACCGATTGGGAAATGTTCGGAAGCCTGGCTAAGGTTGGAAGTGGAGCACCCAAGCAGTGAGGTTGAGAGACTGAAGGGATTGGTGCAGCCCACCCGATTGATGGATCAGGAGGTCCGGCACTGGGTCCAGGGTCCAGGGCTGCTCCAGAAGGTGATGATGCAGGAACGGAAATTTGTCAAGGCCAGTAGGGGGCAATGAGGATCATCTTGCATCCCAGCGCAGTAGCTTTCTGTATTAGTTTGGGAATCAGGGGAAATGGAGGGAATACATAAAGAAGTCCCTGAGGCTAACTGTGAATTAGAGCGTCTCTGGGGGTGTATCCGGGAAGAGGGAGGAGAGAAAAGAAACTGTTGCACTTGCTGTTGAAGGGGGTGGCGAAAAGATCGCAGCAAGTCTGACCCCATTTGCGGAAGATTTGGTCCGCCACTGTCTGATTGAGGGACCACTCGTGAGGCATAAGGATTGCTCTGCTCAGCCTGTCCGCTATAACGTTGGACTTCCCAGGGATGTGTGTTGCTATCAGAAACCATTGGGAAGAGATCGCCCACTGCCAAAGTCTGAGTGCTTCTCGACATAGGGGGTAGGACTTGGTTCCGCCCTGCTTGTTGATGTACCACACTGCCAACATATTGTCTGTCTGAATTGCAATGGTCCCGGTGGGAAGAGAGTTCTAAAGAGCTTGCAATGCTAATAGCACAGCTCTCATCTCCAAGACATTGATATGCAGATGGTACTTGTGGGGTTGCCAGGTGCCTTGGACTGTTCTGCCCTGAAAATGACCCCCACCCGATCAGGAAGGCATCCGTGGTCACCGTGGCTACTGGAGGAGGAAGAACAAATGGTCTGCCCTGGGGTACTGATGGGGAAACCATCCACCAAACAAGCTGGTCTTTGCATGTCTGTGTAATCATGATCATGTGAGACATTGGAAGTTGAAGAAAGGACCATTGGGTGAAAAGCAACCACTGAAGAACCCTCATATGAAAACGAGCCAGGGGGACCAGTATGATCGCTGCTGCCATGAGACCTAATGTCTTTAGGACGAATCTGGCCTGAATTTTCTTGCATTCTAATAACACCTGTACATGTCGGTGAATATCTAATACTCTGTGTAATGGAAGTCTCGCTGACATTTTTTTGTACTTAAGCTTGCGCCTATAAAGGTTATAGATTGACAAGGCAACAATGCAGACTTTTCGAAATTTATTGTGATACTTAACTTGGAGCAAGTTTGGATGGTGTAGTTCCTGGCTCACAGCAGCTGATGCCTAGTGGTAGCAGTAAGGAGCCAGTCGTCTAGATAGGGAAACACCTGGAATCCTTGCCGTCTCAGGTGAGAGGTAACTACTGCCATACATTTGGTGAACACCCTGGGGGCTGCGGTGAGACCAAAGGGCAGAGCTCGGAACTGATAATGACTGGCTCCCAGCTGGAAGCAGAGGAATCCTCTGGAGCGCCTGTCCATTTTGATATGGTAGTATGCATCTTGAAGATCTATGGAGCACATCCAATTGTCCTGACCCAAAAAGGGTAGAATGGATTGAAGCGTGACCATCCGGAACTTCGTTCTTTGTACAGACCTGTTTAGTCTGCTGAGATCCAAAATGGGTCTCCAGTCCCCTGTCTTTTTTGGTACCAAAAAGAACCTTGAGTAAATTCCGGATACTTGCTGGTCTGCTGGGACTTGCTGGATGGCTCGTTTTTGTAGCAGTTTTGAGACCTCTTGCACTGCTTGTTCCCTTAGACTGGGTGGAACATCTGGAAGGGATTTGTTTGACCTTAAGGGGGTGTGAACGAAGGGAATACTGTAACCTTCGGATATGACAGACTGTACCCATCTGTCTTGAGTTATGTCTTGCCAGGCTTTTGGGTACAGCAATAATCTTCCCCCAACTGCCTCCGAAGGCAGGCAGCCGGGCAGCCCCTCAGGGATGCTGCAAGGGCTTGTCAGAGAAGGAATCTCTGCTGCCCTGATTTTGCGGACCCCCTCTGCCTCGAGGGCGGCGTCTATTGTTGTTCCCTCCTCTGCCCCTGGAGGGAAAGTCACCACATGTGTCAGGCACGGCTCCCTGGGGTTTCCGGAACCACATATTCCCACTTTTCTGACCTTTGGGGTATGGTCTAGAAGGAGTGGAAAAACGGACTCCCACAGCAGAGAGAGTCTTGCCTTCCTGCTCACACCTGGTAAGGGTATCATTCACCTGTGGTCCAAAAACAGCAGAACCATCAAATGGGGTATTGGTGAAAGATGCCTTGAAAGGTTCCGCAAAGTTACATAACCGCATCCAAGCGTGCCTTCTCAAGGCCACACCTGTGCCTGCGGCCCTACCTGCACCATTGGCCGCATAAGAATTGAGTCGCATGGAGGAGTTCACTATCGAATTAAGAGCCGCCAGCTGGGAGGTAATCTTATCCTGGGCCCCCGCAGCTGATGGATCTTGAAGGGTATCTCCTAGTTCCTTAAGGAGATCCCTTTGAAGGCGGGTAAAATGGCACAAATAGTTCAACGACCGCATGGAAAAGGTCGCTGAGGAAAACATCCGCTTCCCATATCTGTCCATTGTCCTAGACTCCTTATTAGGGGGATGGACAGATGAAGAAGTCTCAGCCAACTCCTTTTTCATGGCCGCTGCTACCACCATAGCATCAACAGGGACACCCTTTGTCAAAAATTGCTTGTCTTGTGGTGCTGTGATAAATTTCGTGGGCCTTTGGGGAGTTGGTTCCACTGTGTCTGGGGCTGACCATGCCTTTCGAGTCACCACAGCCATCAGTGGATCGAAAGGCGGAGACACCCAGGAGGTGGAGGGGTGAGAACTAAACGCGTCCAGAAATACCGACTCATCCTCAGAAGGGTTAAGGGTAGTCCAGTTCCCCTCTCCCTAAGCATCTCAAGGATGTCTGAGAAGGAGACATTTTCAGAGGGGGACCTCGGGGACCCTTCCGAATCCTCTAAGTTAGTATCCGAAGTGACAGACTCAGGGGAGTCAACATGCTTCCTCTTGCATTTCCTCTTTCGAGGGGGCTCCTCTGAATGATCAGGGGAGGCCTCGGAAGAGGAAGACACACCCACTGGGGCGACCTGGAGTGCTTGTTCTCCTCGCTTGGGGTCTGGAGGAGGGGCAGAGGCAGACACAGGCACCATGGAGGGAAGAGCCGATGAGGCTGATCATGGGGCTGACTCAGGGGCCAGCACACTCCTCATGACCTCGAAGGCACCCATTCCCAGCAGAGAAGAAGGCTCAGGCTCCGAAGAGACCGGAACCCTCCCGGGCACCGAGAGAGATGGCTCTGAGGCCAATGTAGGAGCCGAGCTCACCTGCGCCGAAGCTCCGAGAAGGAGAACGGGGTCGGACGAGGGTCTGATGCCACTCGCCCCATAGGAGCCGACGAGGGAGTCTTGGCACCCAGATCCCTCCAAGGACGGCACCATGGAAGTGATCGGAGCTGACGAAGGAACCAAAAGGGTAGGTATCGGTGCTGATGGTTCCATGATCCGTACCCCAACAAGCTCCGGCTCTGAACTCAAGGGGTGAGACGAAGGAGGAACTACTGTAGAGACAGGCAGAGCCAAACCTTGATGAGGGGGGCTGGATAACATTTTAGCCAGGGCCTGCGATTTCAGAAGTCTGCTCACCACTCTGTCCAAGTCATGGTCAGACAGTCATGAAGACCGAGAAGAGTGAGATCGGTGACTTCGCTCCGTCTGTAACAGAGGCGACCCCGGAGCCGAGTGAATCGACTCTAGAGATGGGGACCTAGAATGATTTCGGCTCCCTGAAGGTTCCGACACCAGGGTCGGAGCCGACTGAGAGGCAGGTACTTCGGTACCAGCTTGAACCGAAGTCGAAGCAGACGCCACACCCGACGACGGCTCCGAGCTGGGAGCCGACGGCTTCATTGGCTTGGAGGGTTTCCCTGGCTGAGTCTTAGCCGGTGACCCTTCAGGCTTTACTAATCCTCTAGGGGTTAGCTTATTCCTACGCTCCTGCAGGACTCTTGGACTAAAGGCATGGCACACCGGACAAGAGTCCTGCAGGTGTAGGGCGCCCAAGCAATAGACACAAGAAGTGTGACCATCTGTCAGAGACATCTTCTGACAGCATGAGTCACACTTCTTGAATCTCGATACCTTCCTATCTTTGGACATCCTGCAAAAAGGAAATATCACAGGAAAAAAAGGTCAACAGTATGATAGTGGGTAACAAGTATAAAAAAACCCACACACACAAAATTAGAAGTTATGTACCTACCATAACGTTCCATGTTAGTTGTCTTCTCTCGCCTTCTTTCTTGCTGGATGGGTTCGGAGCCGATACTCGGCTCCGACTCAGCACTTGCTAAGCTCGAGAGCTTATTTTTACCAGCTCGAGGCAACCCTATATCCCATGATGCAAGGCGGAGATTACTCAGATCTCGTTTGGTAGCTAAGAAATAGCAGAACCTTCTTCCAACAAGAAGGAATAAAACTAAATGACATCATAACTGTAGCAAATATCTACCTAACATATAAACTTGGAGCCAAGTATACGGAAGGTAACAACCTCTAATAGAGGATTAATAATCTTCTCGGTCTGACCAGGCTAGGGGAAGGAGGGAGGACGCCTGAAAGAAGGCGAGAGAAGACAACTAATATGGAGCGTTATGGTAGGTACATAACTTCTAAATGTTAAGTTGTCAATCTCGCCTTCATTCTTTGCTGGATGGGACCGTCCTAGCACCTCTGCCTCTAGGGGTAAACTGACCACATGAATCCGGCGTGACTCCTTGGGATTTACGGAACCACATTTTCCCACCTTTCTGTCCTTTGGGATAAGGTCTAGAAGGGTGGAAAACGGACTCCAACAGCAGAAAGAGTCTTGCCGTCCTGTTCGCACCTGGTCAAGGTTTCCTTCACCTGAGGGCCAAACAAAGCTGACCCATCAAAGGGAGAATTTGTGAAGGATGCCTTAAAGGGATCCGCAAAATCACATAGCCGCATCCAGGCTTGGCGTCTAAGAGCCACACCTGTGCCTGCGGCTCTACTCGCTCCATCCGCAGCATAAGATATTAGCCGCATGGAGGAGTTAGCAATGGAATTGAGGGTTCCTAGCTGCAAAGCAATTTTTTCTTGAGCCCCTGCAGCTGTAGGATCCTGAACTACTTCTCCCAGCTCCTTGAGGATATCTCTCTGGAGTCTGGTGAAGTGACACAGATAATTCAGCGAACGCATAGCAAAGGTCGCTGAGGAAAACATCCGCTTACCGTACCTATCCATGGTCCTAGAGTCCTTATTAGGAGGATGGACGGGCACGGAAGGATCTGCAAGTTCCTTTTTGGTGGCAGCAGCCACCACCATGGCATCAGCGGGGACACCCTTGGTAAGGAATTGTTTGTCACTCGGGGCAGTGATAAATTTTGACGGCCTCCTAGGGACTGGCTCTACAGAGTCAGGAGCTGCCCACGCCTGTGCAATAACCTGCATAAGGGGTCGAAAGGCGGAGACACCCAGTAGGTGGAGGGCCGAGATCCAAACGCCTCTAGGTATACTGACTCATCCTCAGAGGGATTGTTGGTGGGCCAGTTTCCCTCTGTTTCAGAAGTTCTAGGATGTCTGAGAAGGAGACATCCTCAGAGGGGATCTAGGGATCCCTCTGACTCATCAAAGTCAGTATCCAGTGACAGACTCGGAGTCTACATGCTTCCTCTTACAAGTCCTCTTCCTAGGAGGATCTCCCGAAACATCAGGAGAATCCTCGGAGGGGAAATTCCCAATGGGGAAACCTGAGGCGGGGATCTCTGGGTCCTGTAGCAAGAGAAGTGGCAGAGATGTCAACAGGTACTATGGAGGGAGGAGCCACGGAACAGACTGCTGACTGATACCAGTGGCCAGTACACTCTTCATCACCTGTCCCCTCCCAGGCAGGTCCGAGAGAACCCGAGAGCTAGGAACTCCAGGGACCACCGAAGTGGAAGTCTCGAGGCAGATGTCGCCGAGCTCACCAAGGCCGAGGCTCAAGGGGAAGAGCGGGTTGACAAGGGTCCGATGCCACTCATCCTCGGAGGAGACCATGGAGAGTTACCACGAATCCCTCTAAGGAAGGTCTCAAGAGGAGATAAGAGTAGAGGCTGAAGGAACAGAAGGGGTATCCGTCCTTCAGCCGTGGCAGTAACCATTCGAAGACTCCAACTCAAGCTCTGGGGTAGAGTTGAAGGAGGAACTGTAACGGGGTGTGGACCAACAGTCGTCTGTTGAGACGGACTGTGTAACATTTGGGCCAGTACCTGTGACTTGAGTAATCTACTGACCACTCTCTCTAGGTCATGATCTGACAACCTGGATGACCTTGAAGATCGGCTCCGATGGCTCCGTTCCGATAGAAGAGGTGAAGCGGGAGCAAAAAGTACCGCCCCAAAGGAAGGAGCCCCCGCCCTCTTCCGGGAATGAGCCATCGGAGCCGATACTATAGATCCTGTCGGAGCCGACTTCTCGGAGCCGACAGGAAGCCTCGATGTATCGGCTCCAGCCGGAGCCGATACAGCCACCAAAGTAGCGGTGTCGGAGCCGATCGGAGCCGACACCGACATGGGTGTCGGAACCGAATACAGATTCGGCACCGATAGCCATCGAAAGCCAGAATGCCGCAGGCTTAGAAACAGAAGCCTGGGCCTTGGAAGGTTTTACTGATTTTGGTGGAGCCGACTTAGCCGGAGAGCCCTCCGGCCCCTAAGAATCAGTTTATTAGTCTCTCCTGCAGGACTCTCTGGCTGAAGGAGTGACAAATGCACAGGAGTCCTGCAGGTGAAGAGGGCCCAGACAATACAGGCAAGAAGTGTGACCGTCTGTCAGAGACATCTTCTGACAGCACGAGTCACACTTCTTAAAACCTGAGACCCTCTCCTTTGACATGGTGCTGAAAAAACACACACACACACACACCAGTCAAAATTAAATAAAATACCAAAAGGTATTCTATAAAACCAACACACACACCCTAACAGGGGGGGGATGGGATAGGGAAAAGATTGACTAACAAAAAATTAAAGAAGACAGGGAATTTCTGTCAGGAAAGGTACAAAATAAACTTAAAACTATCAATAAAAGGTTTTTTAGTAAAAAGGGGCTTAAATTTCACAAAAGTGAACAACTTACCAGGAGCTGGTAAAAAGAAGACCTCCTAAGATGATAAAACTAGATCTGGGTACTTACCGCCTTGCATCATGGGATATGGGGCTGCCTCTAGCTGGAGGTTTCAATAAAAGTGACTCTCGAGCTTAGCAAGTGCCGAGTCGGAGCCGAGGGATCGGCTCCGAACCCATCAAGCAAGAATGAAGGCGAGATTGACAACTTAACATTTTGAAATTGCAGCTAACTGAACTCTAATGGTAGCAGAAAAGGACCCAGCCTGAAAAAAGTTCCGCTAAGAAATCTAAAACATGGTGGACAGGGGTTGAAAAGGGAGCTATATTTTTAGACTCTGCCCAGCAAGAGAAACGTTTCCACTTACTAGCATAAGTCTTTCTGGTGGTAGATTTATGCAAAGATAAGATGATTTCACGCACCGATTGGGAAATGTTCTGAAGCCTGGCTAAGGTTGGAAGTGGAGCACCCAAGCAGTGAGGTTGAGAGACTGAAGGGATTGGTGCAGCCCACCCGACTGATGGATCAGGAGGTCCGGCACTGGGTCCAGGGTCCAGGGCTGCTCCAGAAGGTGATGATGCAGGAACGGAAATTTGTCGAGGCCAGTAGGGGGCAATGAGGATCATCTTGCATCCCAGCGCAGTAGCTTTCTGTATTAGTTTGGGAATCAGGAGGAAATGGAGGGAATACATAAAGAAGTCCCTGAGGCTAACTGTGAATTAGAGCGTCTCTGGGGGTGTATCCGGGAAGAAGAGAGAGAAGAAGTCTGGGCATTTGCTGTTGAAGGGTGTAGCAAAAGATCGCAGCAAAGCTGACCCCAGTTCTGAAAGATTTGGTCCGCCACTGTCTGATTGAGAGACCACTCGTGAGGCATGAGAATTGCTCTGCTCAATCTGTCCGCTATGATGTTGGACTTCCAGGGATGTGTGTTGCTATCAGAAACCATTGGGAAGAGATCACCCATTGCCAAAGTCTGAGAGCTTCTCGACATAGTGGATAGGACTTGGTTCCACCCTGTTTGTTGATGTACCACTACTGACATATTGTCTGTCTGAACTGCAATGGTCCTGAGGAAGAGAGTTCTGAGAGCTTGCAATGCTAATAGCACAGCTCTCATCTCCAAGACATTGATATGTGCAGGTGGTACTTGTGAGGTTGCCAGGTGCCTTGGACCATTCTGCCCTGATAATGCCCCCACCCGATCAGGAGGCATCCGATGTCACCGTGGCTACTGGAGGAGGAAGAACAAATGGTCTGCCCTGATGGTACTGATGGGACGATATCCACCAAACAGAGCTGGTCTTTGCATGTCTGGGTTACCATGATCATGTGAGACATTGGAAGTTGAAAGGACCATTGGGTGAATAGCAACCATTGAAGTAGCCTCATGTAAAACGAGCCAGGGACCAGTGTTATGGCTGCTGCCATGAGACCCATGTCTTTAGAGCAAACCTGGCCTGAATTTTTTGCTGAATAGGATCACCTGTACATGTTTGAATATCTAATACTCTGTGTAATGGAAGTCTCGCTGACATTTGTTTGTCCAAATTTGCACCTATAAAGGTTATAGATTGACAAGGCAACAATGCAGACTTTTCGAAATTTATAGAAATTCTTAACCTTCTGCAAGTTTGAATGGTGTGATTTCTGGCTTGGAGGAGCTGATGCCTAGTGGTAGCAGTGAGGAGCCAGTCGTCTAGATATGGAAACACCTGGAATCCTTGCCATCTCAGATGAGCCGTAACTACTGCCATACATTTGGTGAACACCCTGGGGCTGTAGTGAGACCAAAGGGCAGGGCCCTGAACTGATAATGACTGGCTCCCAGCTGGAAGCAGAGAAATCTTCTGGAGCACCTGTCCATTTTGATATGATAGTATGCATCTTGAAGAGCTATAGAGGACATCCAATTGTCCTGACCCAGAAAGGGTAGAATGGATTGAAGCGTGACCATCCGAAATTTGTTCTTTGTACAAACTTGTTTAGTCTGCTCAGATCCAATATGCGTCTCCAGTCCCCTGTCTTTTGGTACCAAAAGAACCTTGAGTAAATTCGGATCCTGCTGGTCTGCTGGGACTTGTTGGATGGCTCTTTTGTAGCAGTTTTGATATTTCTTGTACTGCTTGTTCCCTTAGACTGGGTGGAACATCTGGAAGGGTTCCTTTTGTTTGAATTGGGGTTTGAATAAAGGGATTTTGTAACCCTCGGATATGATAGACTGTACCCATCTGTCTTGAGTTATGTCTTGCCAGGCTACTGGGTACAGCGATAATCTTCCCCAACTGCCTCAAGGCAGGCAATCGGCAACATCTCAGGGATGCTGCAAGGGTTTGTCAGAGAAGAATCTCTGCTGCCCTGATTTTGACCCCTCTGCCTCGGGTGGCGTCTATTGTTATTACTCCTCTGCCTCTGGGGAAACTCACCACATGTGTCAGACACGGCTCCTGGGGTTTCGGAACCACATATTCCCACCTTCTGTCCTTTGGGGTAAGGTCTAGAAGGAGTGGAAAACGGACTCCTACAGCAGAAAGAGTCTTGCCTTCCTGCTCACACCTGGTAAGGGTATCTTTCACTTGAGGTCCAACAATGCAGAACCATCAAATGAGGTATTTGTGAAAGATGCCTTGAAAGGTTCTGCAAAATTACATAACCGCATCCAGGCGTGCCTTCTCAAAGCCACACCTGTGCCTGCGGCCTCTACCTGCATTGGCTGCATAAGAATGAGCCGCATGGAGGAGTTCACTATCGAATTAAGATTCCTAGCTGTGAGGTAATCTTGTCCTGAGCCCCAGCAGCTGATGGATCTTGAAGGGTATCTCCAGTTCCTTAAGAACATCTCTTTGAAGGCGGGTGAAATGGCACAAATAGTTCAGCGATCTCATGGAAAAGTCGCTGAGGAAAACATCCGCTTCCGTATCTATCCATTGTCCTAGAATCCTTATTAGGGGATGGACAGGTACTGAAGTCTCAGCCAACTCCTTTTTGGTGGCAGCTGCTACCACCATAGCATCAACAGGGACACCCTTTGTCAAAATTGCTTGTCTTGTGGTGCTGTAATAAATTTGGAAGGTCTCCTAGGGAGTTGGTTCCACTGTGTCTGGGGCTGACCACGCCTTTCGAGCCACCACAGCCATCAGTGGATCGAAAGGCGGAGACACCCAGGAGGTGGAGGGGCGAGAACCAAACGCGTCCAGAAATACCGGCTCATCCTCAAAAGGGTTAAGGGTAGTCCAGTTCTCCTCTGCCTAAGCATCTCAAGGATGTCTGAGAAGGAGACATTTTCAGAGGGGGACCTCAGGGACCTTTCCGAATCCTCTAAGTTAGTATCCGAAGTGACAGACTCAGGGGAGTCAACATGCTTCCTCTTGCATTTCCTCTTTCGAGGGGGCTCCTCTGAATGATCAGGAGAAGCCTCGAAGAGGAAGACACACCCAATGGGGTGACCTGGAGTGCATTGGATCTCTGGGGTCTGGAGCAAGAGAGTGAGCAGAGACATCAGCAGGCACCATGGAGGGAGGAGCTGATGAGGCTGACCATGGGCTGACTCAGGGGCCAGCACTCCTCATCACCTCGAGGCACCCATTCCCAGCAGAGAAGAATGCTCAGGCTCAAGAGATAGGAACCCCAGGCCTCACAGACAGGGATGGCTCTGAGGCAGATGTCGGAGCCGAGCTCACCTGCGAAGCTCGAGAGGAGAACGGGTCAGACAAGGGTCCGATGCCACTCGCCCCTCGAGCCGACGAGGAGTCTGCACCCAGATCCCTCCAATGAAGGTCTCAAGGAAGTGATCGGAGCTGACGAAGGAGCCAAAAGGGTAGGTATCGGTGCTGATGGTTCCATGATCCGTACCCCAACAAGCTCCGGCTCTGAACTCAAGGGGTGAGACGAAGGAGGAACTACTGTAGAGACAGGCAGAGCCAAACCTTGATGAGGGGGCTATGGATAACATTTTAGCCAATGCCTGAGACTTCAGAAGTCTACTCACCACTCTGTCCAAGTCATGGTCAGACAGTCATGATGACCAAGAAGAGTGAAGATCGGTGATGGCTCCGCCTGTAACAAGGGTGATCTCGGGCCGAGTGAATCAACTCTAGAGATGGGGACCTAGAATGCTTTCGGCTCCCTGAGGGTTCCGACACCAGGGTCGGAGGCAACTGAGAGGCAGGTACTTCGGTACCAGCTTGAACCGAAGTCGAAGCAGACGCCACACCCGACGACGGCTCCGAGCTGGGAGCCGACGGCTTCATTGGCTTGGAGGGTTTCCCTGGCTGAGTCTTAGCCGGTGACCCTTCAGGCTTTACTAATCCTCTCAAAATGAGCTTATTTTTTCTCCTGCAGGACTCTTGGACTGAAGGCATGACAGATAGCACAAGAGTCCTGCAGGTGAGAAGGTCCAATAGATACAAGAAGTGTGACCATCTGTCAGAGACATCTTCTGACAGCATGAATCACACTTCTTGAATCTCGAGACCTTAGTTTCTTTGGACATCCTGCAAGAAAGTAGTTAACAAACACCACACAAAAAGGTCTACAAAATGAAATTAAGTAACAAAAATAATGTAACCAACACACACAAGGATACACAATCACTCACTTAAAATATCCTGACAGGAAATTTATTGACAACTTAACATCACCAGTTACCACACCCTAACAGTGCACACACACACAATAACTATAATATATACCAGAAAATAGTAAAGTACTACAACTATTTCTACCTGAAAAAACTATAAAAGGTATTTTAGAGAACAAGGATTAGCCTCTAACTAAAAACGGCTACCTTGAAGAGAAAAAGAGAGAGGGGGGAGGGGAAAACTCTCTAACAGTAAAAACAAGTTTTCTAAGGGGATGGGATAGGTCTAAAACTACACAGAGACAATAAGAGTACTAAAACTACTATAATTAACGTAAACACCAACTATCTATAAGAAATTATTTTATAAAGCCTATGAAAAATTCGAAAAATACGACCTGAGCCAGCAAAAGCAACCTCGTAGCAGAAGCGGAAAACGAGATCTGGGGATCTAGTGCCAGCCATTGTGGGATATGGGGAGGCCTCGAGCCAGTAAATAGCTCTCGAGCTTTTAGAAGATGGCCGAGTCGGAGCCGAGAATCAGCTCCGAGCCCAACCAGCAAGAATGAAGGCGAGATAGACAAATTAACATTAATTTATTCCAAACTGTGGCTCATTGAGTAACTATATTAATTATATTTTTATAATTTACTAACATAAAATCCTTGCAAATAAACATAATAATTCCAAGATATTAATTTATTATCCCACTTAAAATTACTATAATTTTTAGAGAAGAATATAGTTTTGTACTGATTAGCAAAGTATTTGTTTGACAACAATTAAATGTCAAGCTTGAAATATCTTCAAAACATTTCACAGGCAAATCACCTAATAAGCAGGTGATTCCATGCAAATGTGTCTGGTAGTGTGATCCAACAAGCAGGCAGGCAGCTCTGGAAACCCCATGTCAGTATCCATACTGTACATGGAAAAATTCCATGTACAGGAATGCTGACAAACAAAAGGGGCTGCAAAAATGTAGGTAGATGGACAGAAATGGCTTAGCACATACAGATATGAGCAAAACTATCCACCGTGTGCCTGAAAAAGTAAGGGAAATAAGTTAAAATAATATTTTAATAATCTGTGAAAGTTTGCTTGGTATGTCGCAGTGTGCAAACATGCTTCATAAAAAAATTGAAAAAAACAAAAAAAGAAGTTATATACCTACCATAACATTCCATGTAAGTTGTCCAAATTGCCTTCATTCTGTACTGATGGGGTTCGGAACTGATTCTGATTTCTGACTCGGCCATTTACTAAAGCTCGAGGTCTTCAGCTAGCTCATGGCTCACTCCCTATCCAATGATGCTGCAGGGCATTCCCCAGATCTTGTTTGCTGATATAAAAATCCTAATATGGAATAAATATACACATATATATATATATATATATATATATATATATATATATATATATATATATATAGAGAGAGAGAGAAATGTTTCCTGTAAGCTGGTCAGCTAAGAACAGGGTCAAAGATCATTACGTGCCAAATTGTAACTTTTCATTCCTCCAGGAGCTAAAAGGAAGGGGGTAGGAGGATGGGACATAAAAATGAAGGCAAGATGGACAACTCACATGGAACGTTATGGTAGGTATATAGTTTCTTTATGTGAAATTGTCCTATCTCACCTTCATTCTGTACTGATGGGACAGTGTCCCTAGCACCAGTCTTCCTGGGTGGCTCACAGGAGTATATTCTTCAGAACAGTGGACCCAAAGTAGGCCCTCTCCCTGGAGGCCCAGTCTACTTTGTAATGAGTGATAAAGGTACGAGGCCTCGCCCAAGTGTCTGCTGCACAAATGGTATCTATTGGTAATTTAGCATGAAATGCAGAGTAAGTGGAGACAGTCCTAGTAGAATGAGTTTTTATTTTGTCTGGGAGCTGTTTATTTACTAACTTATAAGTGAACAAAATGCAGTCTGACTGCCACCTTGACAGAGTAGTTTTTGCTACAGGTAGACCTTTTTTGCACTTGAAAATGATACAAAGAGTTGATCCATTTTTCTGAAGTCTTTTGTTCTGTGTAGACAGAAATGCAACTGTCTATGAACATCAAGTTGGTGAAGCATATATTCTGCCTTATTGCCATACTTGGGGAAAAAACTGGTAAGTCTATGGACTGGTTCAAGTTGGGATCTAAACATACTTTTGGTAAAAAGGTTGGGTTTGTTCGAAGTGACACTGTCACTGTGGAGCAACATATATGGGGGTTTAATAGATAATGCTTGTAATTCCAAAACCCTCCGAGCTGAGGTGATAGCCACTAGGAAAATGGTCTTCCACATTAAGAACTTTAAGTCACATGATGATGAAGGTTCAAAGGGGGAAGAATTATTCTGGAGAGTACAAAATTCAGGTTCCATGGTGGTAGTGGGGGCTTAATGGGTGGTCTCAAATGATTAGAGTCTCTCAGAAAAGCCTTTGATAGAGTGTGGGACATAATATTTGGTCCTTCATTCCCAAAATGAAAATTTGAGATTGCTGCTAATTGTACTCAAATAGTAGCTGCAACTTCTCCCTCATAAAAAAGCTTTGTTAAGAACTCTAGGATGGAAGATACAGGTGCTGAATAAGGATCAATATGATTCTCTAGTGCCCAGACTGAAAATGTCTTCCATTTGCTGAGATATAATCTTCTGGTAGATGTCTTGTGAGAAGAAATCAGGATATGCTGTGCTGCAGATGAAAGACTTTTTAGCCTGGCTATACTTGGAATTGGAGCAGCCAAACTCTTAACATGAGGTGTCTGGAGGGGTGGATGGATAGCCCCCAAAGAATGGATCAGGAGATCTGATACTGGGTTCAGAATACAAGGCTCTTCCTGAAGATGAGGCCGTTGGAAGGGAAATCAAATCTGGCGAGGCCAGTAAGGTGCTATCAGAATTAAGGTCCTTCCCAAAACACTGGCTTTCTGAAGAACTTCGGGTATCAATGGAAATGGGGGGAAAGTGTAGAAGAGACCCAGGGAACAATCACGTACAAGTGCATCCCTTGGGGATTCCTCCAGAGGGGGGATTAGGGCAAAGTAGCTGCTGCATTTTGTGTTCATGGACGTGGCAAAAAGCTTGCAGCAATGCTGGCCCCATTTTCAGAAAATAATTTCTTCCACTTCTTGTTTCAGGGACCACTCATGAGGCATTAGAATTACTCTGCTGAGTTTGTCTGCTATCATGTTGGATTTCCCTGGGATGTGAATTGCTGTCAGAAAGTGTTAGGAGGAAGCTGCCCACTGCAATACTCTCAGAGCCTCTTGACAAAGGGGGTAAGATTTGGTTCCTCCTTGTCTGTTTATATACCAAACAACTGACATGTTATCTGTCTGGATTGCAATTGTTCCTAATGGAACAGAGTGTTGGAATGCCTGCAATGCTAGAAGCACCAGTCTCATCTCTAGGACATTGATATGCAAATGGGCCTCATGATCCTACCACGTGCCTTGGGCTGTCCTTCCCTGATAATGACCTCCAGTCTATCTGGGAAGCATTTGTGGTCACTGTGGCTAGAGGGGATGGGAGAATGAAGGGACAACCTAAGATAACTTGATCTGAGTTTAGCCACCAACATAGGTCTCTCCTGGAAGATTCTGTTAGCATTACCTGATGTAACATCAGAAGTTCCTGCATGGACCATTGGGTAAATAGGAGCCACTGTAAGATTCTCATGTGCATCCAAGCTAGGGAGATTACACTGATCACTTCTGCCATTGTACCTAATACTTTGAGAATTCTCCTTGCTTGAGTCTTTGTTTCTGAGAGGTCTCAAACCTGTACTCGAAGGGTCTGTATCCTGTCTGTTGGAAGTTTTACCATCATCGTAATAGTGTCTAACTCTGCGCCTTAAAAACGATATGTTGAGATGGCAATAAGGCATATTTTTTGTAGTTTATTGTAATTCCTAAATGAGCACAGAGATTCTAAGTGGTGTATTTTGCTTGAGAAAGTAGATGCTTGGTGGTGGCGGTTAGGAGTCAGTCGTCTAAATATGGAAACACTCAGAATCCTGAATGTCTCAGGTGAGTCGTAACCACAGCCATACATTTGGTGAACACTCTGCGGGCTGTAGTGAGACCAAAGGGCAGAGCTCGCAGTTGGTTATGACTGGCTCCCAGCCGAAAGCGCAGGTGACTCCTGGATGGCCTGTCCATTTTTATGTGGTAGTATGCATCCTGGAGGTCTATAGAGCACATCCAATTGTCTTTTCCCAGAAAAGGGAGTATCGACTGCAGTGTAACCATCCGAAACTTTAGTCTTTTTTACAGATTTGTTCAGTCTGCTGAGATCCAGTATGGGTCTCCAGTCCCCTGTTTTCTTTGGAACTAAAAAAAACCATGAGTAAGTCCCAGATCCTAGCTGGTCTGTGAGGACCGGTTGGATGACTCTTTTTTTCTAGCAACTTCTGAACTTCTATGGTTGCTTGTTTCCTTTGACAGCGTGGAACGTCCAGAATCCTTTTCATTAGTGGTGTTGGCATGGAAAAGGGTATAGAGTAACCTTTGGATATAATGCTTTGTACACACTTGTCTTTTGTTATTTTTAACTAAACATCTGGGTACAAAGATAAGCGACCCCTGACTGCCTCGAGAGAGGGACAGATGGGCCTCCTTTCAAGAGCATTGAAAAGGCTTAGCAAAGAAAGATTCTCAGTCACCCTGGTTTTGCAGACCCCCCCTCTGTCACATGGTCAGCGTCTTCCATTATTACCTCCTCCTCTGCCCCTGGAGAAAGGTTCACCCCATGTGTCTTGAAAGGCTCTCTGGGACTTTCAAAACCACATTTTCCCTCCCTTTTGACCCTTGGGATAGGGTCTAGAAGGTGTTGAAAAACAGACTCTGAAGGCAGAGAGAGTTTTTCCTTCCTGTTCACACCTGGTTAGTGTTTCTTTGACTTTAGGCCTGAACAGGAGTGAGCCATCAAAGGGGGTGTTAATGAAGGATGACTTGAAGGGTTCCTCAAAGTTACACAAGAGCATCCAGGAATGTCTCCAAAAGGCAGTTCCTGAACCTGCTGACCTACTTGCTCTCTCGGCTGCATAAGAGATGAGTCTCATGGATGAGTTAACTACTGAGCTGAGGGTGGAGAACTGGGAGGATTCTTTATCTGCCACTCCTGTAGCTACAAAACCCTGGAGAGTAGCTCAAAGCTCCTTTAGGGGATCGCTCTCTGTAACCTGGTGAAATGACTGAGGAAATTCAGGGACCGTAGTGTAAAGATCACTGAAGAGAACATGCACTTACCCTATCTGTCCATTGTACATGACTCTTTGTTCGGAGGATGGACAGACATGGATGTTTCTGATAACTTCTTTTTGGTGGCTGCCGCCACCACCATAGCATCAAAAGTAAACCTTTTGTGAGAAATATCTTGTCTTCCGGGGATGTTATGAATTATTTTGGCCTCCTAGAGACAGGTTCCATTGTGTCCAGAGACTCCCACACCTTTCGACAAACTAATTCCATGAGCTCGTCAAAAGGCAGAGAAACCCAAATGGCGGAAAATCGAGACCCAAAAGCCTTCAGGTAAACAGACTCCTTGTCAGAAGGGGTGGTGGACTTCCAGCCAAGGACCTCTAAGATGTCCACAAAAGAGACATCTTCAGAGGACGACCGTGGGGAACGTTCCGAATCATTGAGGTCTGTGTCTGATGTGAGTAACGCCTCCAGGGAGTCCAAATGCTTCCTCTTACATAGTCTCTTCTGGGGTACCTCTTTGGATAGGCATTCTGGAGAGGTTCCGGAAGAGAGGGGTTTGCCCTCTGGGGCTTCCTAAGGCTTCAGGTCTCTATGCTGCTGTGGGATTGGCTGTGCTGAAACAGACACAGGTGCGTTAGGGGGGAGGAATAGGAGGATCTGACAGACAGGATGCCCATGGGGATAATGTTCTCCTCATAGCCGCGAACCCCCCCTCCTGTGATCCGAGTAAACCTCTGGTTCAGAGGAATTGGAAGAGTTCCCCGGCACCACAGGGGGAGGCTCCAAGATCGAGATAGGAATGGAACTCATGCATGCCGAGGCACTGAGAGGCAAGTTTGGAACTAATAAAAACTCGCTCCGACTGTCCTCCTCAGACCCGACCTGAGAGTGCTGGCTCCTAGACACCTCAGATGGCATGGAGGTAGTCAGAGCAGTCGGAGCTGAAGATGCTGAAGGTCTCGGCCCCCAATGGCTCCACCTCTATCAGCTCCACACATTTCAGCTCCGAAGCCACAGTTTGGGTCGGAGGGGGAATCGACATAGAAGGGATGGGTCCAGTCAGTTCTGAAGCCCATTGGGTCGGTTCCAACAAAAATTTGCCCAGCGCTGGTGTTCTGAGTAGTTTCTGCACCAGATGATCCATATCATAGTCTGAAAGGCTCCTGGAGGATCGAGAGGATGGTGCTGGAGATGCCACAGTCTGTAGTATTGTCAACCTTAATGTAGGAGAAACTGGCTCCAATGCAGGTGAATGGCTCCTAACTTGCAACACCATCTGCCCTGAAACAGATGGAGCTGAGGTGGAAGGCTGAACAAGTTCAACTGACTATGACATTTTTGACAGTTTCTTGGATGGTTACAATCCATCAGAAGATGTAGATGATGTTCACTTACAGCCTTTGTCTGATTTTTGAGAGGGAGAGACTAATTTTTTGGAGGGCTTTGACCCTGCTCTAAATCTTTTGAAAATGTAGATTTAAGTAGACCTTTGAGGATCAGCTTATTCCTTCATGAAGGACTCTTGAGCTGAAGGAGTGGCAAATTGAGCAAGACTCCTGTAAATGTAGTGCCCCCAAACAATAAACACAATTGGTGTGTCCATCAGTAATGCACATTTTTGGAGAACACTTGGGCACCTCTTAAAACCTGAAGGTTTGGCCTCTTTAGGCTGCTTTGACATCCTTAAACCAATACACTACAACACAGACCAAGAAAAAAAGGAAAAAACAGCCCTCTAATTAAAACGGGCTCAATAGATCTCTAAATAAAATGAGCTATACAGAGATATCAACAATGGTTTAACACACAAGCAATTCCAACAACTCTTTGCAGAAACAATAACAGTCTGCTAAAACGTACAAACCTACTAAGATATAAAAAGGAAAAAACAGCCCTCTAATTAAAAACAGGCTCAATAGCTCTCTAAGCAAAACGAGCTATAATGAGGTATCAGCAAGAGTTTAACATACACTAGCCTTAACAGCAGGCTGACAAGAGAAAAATATCTTAAGCAATTACTAAAATTATTTCTAATAACTAATAAAAAGAAGTTATGTACTCACATAAAGTTTCATGTTTGTTGTCCATCTCACCCTTCATTCTTACATTTGGGCTTGGAGCCGATCGTCAGCTCTGACTCAGCTGATTACAAAAGCTTGAAGTCTCTAAGCTGGCTTGTGGCAAGGTAAGTATCCCATCATGCAGTGGTATCAATCCTCAGATCATGTTTGCTGCTGACTATAATAGAAATTAGCTATTCTGTACCCTCAGGTAAAGAAGAAATAATAATGAAAGGTCTCCAACATAAAGGAAAAGAAAAAAATGTTCCTACCAGGTCCTCTAGGATTATTTGGATGGGGTTAAGTGGGTGGGTTGGTAAGAATGAAGGGCGAGATGGACAACAAACATGGAACGTTATGATGAGTACATAACTTCTTAATGTTATGTTGTCCTATCTCGCCTTCATTCTTACATGTGGGACAGTGTTCCTAGCACCTTTTTCTTGGGTGGCTCACTGGAATACACTCTTGAGCACTGTGGAACCTAAGGAAGCTCTGCGCCTGGAGGCCGAATCAACTTTGTAATGAGTGATAAAAGTATGTGAACTTGCCCAGGTTGTGGTTGCACAAATACTGTCCATTGAAATTCTGGCTTGAAAAGCAGTGGATGTTGCTACTGACCTGGTTGAGTGACCTCTAACTTTGAAGGGGAGTTCCTTATTATTGGAGGAGTATATAAAAGTTATGCAATTGGAAAGCCAATTAGTTAATGTGATTTTAGAGACTGGCATACCCTTTCTTGCCTCTGAAAAGGATATGAACAACTGATCTGACTTCCTGAAATCTTTAGTTCTTTAGAGATGGAACCTAAGTTGTCTATGCACATCAAGTTGGTGAAGTTTGTATTCTGCCTTGTTGGTATGGTTAGGGAAGAACACTGGAAGCTCAATAGATTAATTATTATTAGATTTAGAGCAAATCTTAGGGACAAAGGATGGGTTGGTTGAAGCAAAACCCTGTCTTTATGGAAAATCAAATAGGGCAGTTTGACTGAAACTGCTTGTAGCTCTGAAACTCCTCTAGCTGAGCTTATAGCTACCAGAAAAATCATTTTCCAAGAGAGGAACTTTAGATTGCATGTGGAAGAAGGTTCAAAGTGTGGTGAGGTTAAGTGTGATAGGACAAAGTTTAAGTCCCAAGGAGGGACAGGTTCTTTAAATGGAGGTCTCAATAAGAAAGTGCCTTTCAAAAAGGCTTTACACAGTCTATGTGCCATCAAGTTAGGTGTATGCTGTCCTAAGTGGAAATTGCTACTAGCTGGACTTTCATCGTGGCAGCGGCTGAGCCTTGTTGGAAGAGTTCTGAAAGGAAATCCAAAACTGAGGAAATTGGGCAGTGAAAGGGTCTATGTTTTTGGACTGCGCCCAGAAAGAAAATCTTTTCCATTTACTAACATATAGTTTTCTGGTAGAAACCTTATGAGAGGATATCAAAATGTGTTTTACTGCTGGAGTGAAATCCTGAAGCCTGACTAAAGTTGGAAGTGGAGCAGGCAAGCTGTCAAACTGAGGGTGTGGAGAGAAGGATGGACCATTCCTGACATATGTGTCAGCAGGTCTGGAATTGGGTCCAGAATCCATGGATCCTCCGGTAGATGAGGTCAAAGAAAGGGGAACCAAATCTGGCGAGGCCAATATGGAGCAATGAAAATCATTTGCTTCCCAAGAATTTTGCTTTCTGAATGACTTATGATATGAGGGGAAATGGGGGAAAAGCATAAAGAAGTCCCGAGGGGCAGTTGTGAACAAGTGCGTCTCTCGGTGTCTGCCCTGGAGGGGGGATTAGGGCAAAGTAGCTGCTGCATTTGGCATTCATAGCAATGGCAAAAAGATCGCAGCACGGCTGGCCCCATTTGCGGAAGATCTCTTCTACTATGTTATGATTTAGAGACCATTCATGAGGCATCAATATTGCCCTGCTGAACTTCTTGGCTATCAGACTGGCCTTCCCTGGGATGTGCATTGCTATTAGAAAGTGTTGGGAAGAGAGTGCCCACTGCCAAACCATCAGAGCCTCTCGCCAAAGTGGGAATGATCTGGTTCCTCCCTGTTTGTTTATATACCTTACCATGGATATACTGTCTGACTGGACTGCAATCATCCCTAGAGGAAGACAGTTGTGGAGTGCTTGCAACACCAGAAGTACTGCTCTCATCTCTAGAACATTGATGTACAAATGGGCCTCGTGTTCTTGCCATATGCCTTGGACTGTCTTTCCCAGGTAATGCCCACCCACCCTATCTGGGAAGCATCCGCGGTCACAGTAGCATGATGTGGAACGAATGGTCTCCCGATGGTTAACTCGTTGGATTGAATCCACCAACGAAGATCCTTCTTGCAAGATTCTGTTATTATGATTAGGTGAGCTAGAGGAAGTTCCTGAAGTGACCACTGGGAGAATAGTAACCACTGTAGAATTCTCATATGCATCCTGGCTAAGGGAACGAGGGTTATGGTTGAGGCCATTGTTCCCAGCAGTCTGAGCACTATCTTTGCCTTGACTTTGTGTTTGGGAAGAAGACGCAATATCTGTTGTTTGAGATTCACAATTCTGTTGGTGGGAAAGCGAGCCATCATTGAAATGGTGCCTATTTCTGTGCCTATAAAGGTAATATGTTGATAGGGCAACAAGGCAGATTTTTGCAAGTTTATTGTAATGCTTAGTTGAGCACAAATTTGTAGGGTCATGTCTCTGGCCTGTTGAAGTAGATGCTTGGTGGTGGCAGTCAGGAGCCAGTTGTCCAGGTATGGAAAACGCTCGGAATCCAAGACATCTCAAGTGAACCATTACTACTGCCATGCATTTGGTGAACACTCTGGGGGGCTGTAATGAGACCAAAGGGCAGAGCACAAAACTGATAGTGACTGGCTCCCAGCTGGAAGCATAAGTGACTCCTTGATGCTCTGTCCATTTGTATGTGGTAGTATGCATCTTGGAGGTCTATTGAGCACATCCAATTGTCTTTCCCTAAAAAGGGAAGTATCGACTGCCGTGTCACCATTTGGAAGTTGGACTTCCTGACTGATTCATTTAGTTTGCTGAGATCCAATATGGGCCTCCAGTCCCCTGTTCTTTTTGGTACTAAAAAGAATCTCGAGTAAGTTCCGAATCCTATTTGGTCTGCGGGGATGGTTTGGATGACTCTTTTGTTTAGAAACTTTTGGATTTCTATGGTTGCTTGATCTCTGAGATTGGATGGAACATCCGGGATTGTTCTGGTTTGAGGAGGGGGGTAGGAAAATGGTATGGAGTATCCTCTGGATATTATTTTTTGTACCCACTTGTCTTTTGTGATGTTGTGCCAAGCTTCTGGGTAGAAAGATAAATGCCCCCGACTGGTTCCAGAGTCGCACAGTCAGGCCTCCTTTTAGGAGCACTGATAGGGGCATCCGCGAAAGGAATCACAGTCACCCTGGTTTTGCAGGCCCCCTCTGCCTCTAGGGTGGCATGTACCATTATTTCCTCCACCTCTGCCCCTGGGGAAGGAATCACCTGGTGCATCTGTGAAAACTCTCTGGAATTTCTTGAACCACATCTTACCGCCTTTCTGCCCTTTAGGGTAGGGTCTTGAAGGGATGGAAAAATGTACTCCGATGGCAGAGAGAGTTTTCCCCTTCCTTCTCACATCTGGTGAGTGTATCCTTAACTTTTGGTCCAAAACGTTAGGAACCGTCAAAAGGGGCATTAGTGGCGGTAGACTTAAAGGGTTCCACAAAGTTACACAAGTGCATCCAGGAGTATCTCCTAAGGGAAACTCCTGAACCCACTGCCCTACTTGCTCCATCTGCTGCATATGATATCAGTCTCATGGAGGAATTCACTATGGAGTTTAAGGTGAATAACTGAGCGGTAACTTTTTCTGGTACCCCCGCAGTTGAAGTACCTTGTAGAGTATCTCCTAGTTCCTTCAGGAGATCTCTTTGAATGAAGCCTTGTAAAATGGGTAAGATAATTCAGCGATCTTAGGGTAAAAGCCGATGAAGAAAAAACACGCTTTCCATATCTGTCCATTGTTTGAGACTCTTTGTTTGGCGGATTGACAGATGAGGATGTTTCTGCAAGCTACTTCTTGGTGGCTGCTGCCACAACCATAGCATCTACCGGCACACCTTTAGTCAAGAAATCTTTTTCCTTGGGGGCTGACAAAAACTTGTTTGGTCTCCTACAGACTGGCTCCATTATGTCAGGTGATTCCCATGCCTTTTGACTGACCAAGTCCATCAGCTCGTCGAAAGGCGGAGACACCCAAGAGGCTGAAGGTTGAGATCCGAAAGCCTTCAGGTACACCGACTCCTCATCACAAGGGGTGATGGTAGTCCAGCCGCCTCTCTGTTTTAGGATCTCAAGGATATCTGCAAAGGAGATATCTTCAGAGGACGACTGTGGGGACCCTTCTGACTCCTCGAGGTCAGTGTCAGAGGTGACAGACTCATCAGGGGAGTCTACATGCATCCTCTTGCATGTTGTCTTCCGAGGGGGCTCCTCAGAAGGGTATTCTGGGGAGGTCTCAGAAGAATGGGGATCACCCACAGGGTGTTCCTGAGGCTGTGGATCTCTGCTGTCCTGTGGATAGGGTGGTGCTAAGACAGAAGCCAATGCTTTTGAGGGGAGAACATCAGCATCCTTGCGTAGAGCTGTAGATTTGTCCAGCACGCTCCTCATCACCTCGAAGGCCAACTCCCATTGTTCTGAGGACACCAACAGTGTTGAAGAAGCAGAGGTAGCCCCCGGTTCCAGGGAGATCGGCTACGAAGCTGATGTAGGAGCCGAGTTCAGTCAAGCCGATGCACTGAGATGTAGATGCAGAACCGAAGAGGCTTGGGTCCAAGAATCTCCCTCGGGGCTGACCGGTGAACTTCTGCTCCTAGACACTACGGATGGCACCGAGAGTGGCAGAGCAGATATTGGTTCCAGTAAGACCTCATGGGGTGCCAGAGCCAAAGATTCTACTGCAAGTGGTACTGGATATTCTGGCTCTGATAGACCGGTATGTCTCGGAGCAGGAACAGTAGTGGATGTAAAAGATTTGGACAGCTCAGACACCAGCTGGGCAGGAGCCGAGAGCAAATTTGCCAGCCCCGGTGCCTTCAAATGTCTGCACACCACCCACTCTACATCTTCATCCAATAGGCTCCTAGAGGACCTGGAGGAAAGGGGAGGAGAGTGACATCTTTGAAAAATAGTGATCTCAGAGTAGGAGAGACTGGTGGAATATGTGTTGACCAGCTCCGAGATAAAGAATCCTTTTTCGGCTCCGAAGTTCTTGGGGCCGATATAGGCATGTCAATTGTAATAACCTCAGTTGGCTCCGAAGGCAGTGGAGCCAATGAGGTGGAAGTCTTAGTAGTTTTTGGTATTTTTTCAGGAGGTCCAGATTTCTCAGAGGACACTGGAGATAGCCTTTTAACAGTCTTTTCTTTCCGGCTAGAGGAAGACTTTGTAGATTGTGAGGAAGAAGAAGAACAACCTAAATCTTCTTCAAAGGATGGTTTCAGGAGACCTTTTAAAATCAATTTGTTTTTCCTTTCTTGAAGGACTCTTGAGCTAAATGAGTGACAAAAGGTACAAGTCTCTTGTAAGTGAATGGCCCCTAAAGAGTAGACACATACACTATGCCCATCCGTTATGGAAATTTTCTGAGTACATTTTTGACATTTCTTAAAACCTGAAGGTTTATGATCCTTCTCTTTAGACTCCTTAGACATAATTGTCACACTGTAAGCAAAAGCAGAAATGCGCTAAAAAGGAACAAAAAGGAATTAGTTAGGTCCTCTAACTAAAACGGACCCTAACTACTGGGAAGAGAAGAAAATAGCACACCAGACTAAACAGTAGTAAATGCTAAGGAGAGGACTAGGTCCTCTAACTTAAACAGGCCTAGCTCTGTCAAGAACGGGAGACAAAAACACACACAGGCAGAAAGCTAATACTAGAAAATGGACTAAAATATAGTAAGTCCTGCAACGTAAATACACACTTATCAAAGCTAGTAAAGAGCTGACAAAAGGGCTCAACAAGAAGACACAACAAATTCTAAATAGAAATAATTTAAACTACCACTAAGGGATACTGACAAAACAGGCCTGCGTAAAAAACATCGGACAAACAGCTGACAAACCAGCGACAACTATTTAATAATACCTATGATTAACTATTATCTAAAAGAAGTATTCTAACTGTATTCTAGCTAAGAAAAAACAAGCTATATAGGTGAAAACACAGAAGAAAAGGTTTAACTTAGCCATGGCCAAGAAGAGCACTTCTGAACTCGTAAAGCAGCAAATGAGATCTGATGATTGATACCACTGCATGATGGGATACTTACCTTGCCATGAGCCAACTTAGAGACTTTGAGCTTCTGTAATTGGCTCAGCTCTGAACCCACATGTAAGAATGAAGGCAAGATAGGACAACATAACATCAACAATTTCTACACTAAATATATATATATATATATATATATATATATATATATATATAATATATATAGATAGATATATATATATATATATATATATATATATATATATATATATATATATATATATATATATATATATATATATATATATATATATATATATATATATATATATATATATATATATATATATATATATATATATATATATATATATATATATATATATATATATATATATATATATATATATATAGAGAGAGAGAGAGAGAGAGAGCACATTTTAAACTAATGTACAAAAAATCCTAAGTAGGGATAGGGGACTTGAGGCTTAATAAAACATGGCCAGATAAAACTAACAAAACACTCTATATAAGGAAAAAATGCTATAAATGTGCGTAAAGAAAATAATAAACTATCAATATAGTAAGACTGTATAACAAATTTTTTAAAGTTGTAAAATTTTGAAGAAGAAAAAACAATTTCACTTAGCCAGAGCTTGATGAGACGCTTGATCCACTTCAGCAACAAATGAGATGTGGGGAATGCCCTATAGCATCATGGGATAGGGAGTGAGCCATGAGCTAGTTGAAGACCTCGAGCTTTAGTAAATGGCCAAGTCGGGACCAAGGATTGGTTCTGAACCTCATCAGTACAGAATGAAGGCAAGATAGGACAACTTTACATGTAATATTATGTGACAGAAATGTATTACAGTACCCTGCATGGAATATCTACAATGGTGCATTGGTGCTATTGCTAATGTGAGAGGGCTTTGAACCACGTAATTTCCAGGTTGTGAGCATGGATTCCTATGCAAATGAGGTGGAGTCACTGAATAGCACAAATGGTTATTCGTGTCTGCATATCCCCTCCGTGTAGGCACAGAACCATGTTGGTGTTCACACAGGAGGTAGCTGACATCAAGGGAGGGTGTGTCCAACAACTTCTAAGCTGATTTGAGCTCTGCTGCACTTGTTTGTGCTGTGTGTGCCCTATCAGGGGGATGTGTACACTTACTGCTAAACTTTGTTTACCTTTGGGGCACATGTTTCCATGTGTTTGTGCAGCATACCGTTGGGCTGAGCGAGGAAGTCTGGGGGAGTACACTATGTGCTAAGCTTTGCCTATGTATGAGGTGTGTATTTGCGTGGCGCGCCATAGTGCTGAGTTTATATAAAAAACAATGATACATCAATTAGTTATGACCCTTGTTTAACTTAAACTAGGGCCATTAAATGATGTTAATGACATACTAGGAAAGTGCAATGCATCATAGGTAGCCAATCATGCAGGCAGCACCTACAGCAGAGCATTATAAAGTATGCATACACTCTACAATCTGATTTCTCCCCCTTACTCTGCACCATTGGAGTACAAACTTGGGAATTGTAACTGAAAGAATGCTAGGGGCTGCTGCATGTCTGCTACATCAATATGGGCTAGATGCTGAGGTCAATGCTGCTACTGCTGACAATAGGCCTAGACAGAGAAGGAGAAGAGTGTTCAGGCCCAGGGTAATCTACCAGGAGCTACATACGCTGGAGATTGTACAGCGCTACAGTGTGCACAGGGACATACTACAAGAATTCACTGAGCTCTGCCATCCTCAACTCACATCCAGAACCAACAGAGAGGAACCCATCCCAGTGGAAACAAAGGTATATGTAGCCCTTAAGATACTAGCTACAGGCACTTTCCAAAGAACAACTGGGGGCATGATGGGGTCTCACAGGCATCAGCATCCAGGGTAGTCCAGCAGTTCCTGGATGCTATGTTACCATATACCAGTGAGCACATTTATCTATTGCTATGTACTGTCAAGTAGATACACACCAATATATATAGCTATATATATTACAATGATACATAACTCTCCACATATAGCTATATAACACATATACATATCATACACACACACAACTATCCTGTTTTATACAGAAATATGTGTGGATAAATGTATTGTCCCACTTACCCTAACAATGGGGAGTAAATCTGCACTCACACATCCATACAGTTGTTAAAGGAACCAAACTAAGGGTACACAATCTACTCATCTACAAACCCCTGTGCCTGCTGGATGTCACCACATAGACAGACATAGGTGAACAGGTGGTGTAAAGTCTAATGCTGTCAATGCACTCATGGGCAGGGCACATTCTTCCTGCCCACAGGTTTGTCTATCAAACTGCAAGCAGTCACATATGGCCATACTGGTAACTGTACACTCATAGCAAGGATAATAGTTATCTCACTGCTAGCATACTAGATGCAGATAACAGTATGAAACAATATCACTCTGCAGACCACAGATGCTGTTCAACATAAGCCTAGTTTGTGTAATCCACAAGTACTGTGCCTGCAATCATATATACAACAGACATAACCTGTGGCACATACAATAAGTACGGTGATCTATAGTGTATAAGACTAGATAGGTAAGGGTTCTAATCTCACTCCAGCCAACTTGGAGCATGTGTACTGTATATCCATATGGCACAGTTATGATAACCGTTGTAACTTACAAATAGGTAGGGTTTTGCAGTATTTTATTTGTAGTGGGTGATGTGGACCCCCAAATGACTGACCACAACAAGGCTTGCTGATGTCAACAAGCATATGTCCTAAAATGATAGTACTAGCAGACATGACGTGTGTTGCTTGCGTCAATTACTGTGATCTGTAGTGTGTACCTCTACATAGGTAACTGTTCTAATCTACATACAGCCAACTTGCACTACATTTGTGCCTTGGCATGTCCTGTATGCAATGAGTGGAAGTGGTACTAGCCTGAATGTGGCCATGTTTGTGTGTGAGGCTGTTAGAGCATTTTGCATCATGTTACGGAGTCATAGGAAATGTGAACTTAACTAGCATAATGGCCATACAGCCCTCACAATCTGATACATGTTTATACCCCTCGGTACAGGATCAGCACATATTTCCCCAGTCCAAGATGGACACAGGCAGATGCCCTGTGTTGAAATAACTGTTGCCCAGCCAGTCATACAGATGGCACGTGCTGAGGTGCACTGAGGTGCTCTGTGTACCATTAAGCAGGGTCTGTTTCAAGGGTGTGTTTAAGTCTGCTAGACAAATGTCTCTGACAAGCATATAGTACTAATGTCACATAGTAGGTTAATGTTCTTGCAGTGAGTCATCCTTCTACTATTCTACAGATAGGCAGCATATGCAATCAAGCAGGGTCACACCTTGCCCTGTATGTAAGGCAGAGATTACCTCTGAGTGGACTATATGCCACAGGTGGCAATGACACTCACTGATGACGATCAGCATTGAGCACATACTGAAGAGGTGAAGTGTCCTTGTGAGGGGCCATACTGTTATGTGCAAGTGCCAGTAGTGTTTGGAAAGGTACATCGTCAAATGACCATTGTACTCAGATATTGGCAAGCTGAGGGAAGAGTATGTGGAGATTATGAGTATGTTGCGTACTGGTGACTGTGGCCTCAGCTATGCTATATGATTCCTGCCATACCACTGCAGAGGCATGGTGATCTGAGGCACATTAGGTTTAAACCTGTGTGGCCAGGTCTGTGTGTCCACTTTTGACCCCTGAGTATGTACATCACATGTTGTGACTGATGTACTACTAACCAGGTACATGGGTCTACCTGATGGAAATGATACTTACATATATATTTGCTCGTAGTTTATGGCTATTAGTATCTCAACAGACATGTGTTTGCAATACCTTCTTACAGGATACTGACATAACAGAGACTCTATGAGCGCTTACAATCAACAGGCATCAGCCAACATTATGAGCCACTGTCATTCAGTACTCGCATATATTGTGGTTACATGCAGTCTAAGCAGTACAGGACCCAGGACTGCACACTGTTGAGCACTGCTGCTTAGAGATCAGCTGTTGGAGTTGGATGTCCCTATGTTGGGTATGTGTGCCATCAAAGGGCCACGTAGTGACCCCTACAATGACAGTATCATGGATGCCTACGTGGATGCTTTGTGAATGTTGCCTGAATGGGTGGTATAGTCAGATGGCTTGGCTCAGTCTGGTGGTTGTACGCCCTGATGTACCCTCACCCATGTCCTTGCTGACAGCCTCAGAAATGTCCACCACATGTAACAGTCATGCACCCCCCCATCTCACACATCCACAGTGTGTGCAGTCAACTGTCTGTAGACCACATATATGTGTGCTGATCAGCTCCATAATGATTGCTCCTATGGGCATACAAATGTGGATACTTAGACAAAGAATTGTATAGTTATGTTAGTCAGTGGATGCACCAGCTCTGTGGAAGGGTAGCACAGGTGCCATTGTCCACTCAGCTGGTGTACAGATAGTGGTGTCAGTATGATTGCAAGGGCTTCCCAATGGTGTTAATAACCCTTGTCAGATCACATGTGGGATTCAGCCTGGAATGTTAGCATGTGCAGTAGATGCTGAGTGCCTTCCACTGACAGACCAGTTACGAACTGCTCTGTAAATATGGTGGTTATGGGATAGGCTGTAGGACTGTCATATGTCACATGTGGTGGGGACAAAGGGGTTTATTTGATGCAGACAGTGTGGGAGTACAGGTTAGCTATGAGTACAGACCCATCATATGTGGCGTCATGACGTCTGTGGTCAGCAACCATCTGGGCCTGTCCTTTGGTGTTACACATGTAACTACACTACGTTTTGGTTCTGCTTTGTGTGGGTGGGTACTTTTGCCACTTACCATGTCTACACAACATCACAACAGCACTATGTGCTGCTGTTACCTGAGGAGGTTGTGCCTCCATGTTAGGGGGCACCCTCACCCCAACTGTCACACGGCAATGTCCATCTGTTATTGCACAGCCTGCTTATGGCACATGTCCACCAGTCAGGTTAGCTGAGCCATGATGAGCCTGTGTTGCTCCTGTCTTGTACAGCCAAGTTCATGTACTTGTAATGCTGCTGACATAATGCGTGGATGTTGGATGTAATGCCCTGCAGACATGCTTGTCCCATCTGAAGGAGGAGGTGCAGTCATGCTATGTCAACCATCCCACAAAAGGTAATAAACAGCTTTCTTGACATATATGTCTGTATTGTCTGCAAGGGGGGATACGTGCTGATAGTTTTAAGGAGACTGTTATGTGGCCAGATCCCACCAGGGTGGACCTCACATGGGAGGGGGCTGTAGTGGTCACCCATATTGCTACAGACGTGATGCTATATGTTGGTTCCCCATGTGGGGATGTCACGGCACTGCTCCAGGGCAGTGTAGGTATGGACCTTTACCATTTATTTTATTTAACTATCCCCCTCCCCTTCATATACTGCTGGTGCATACACAAATGAGTGCTCTCTTTCAATGGCCTCTGACCCTGCTAGGTTTAGCAAAATGAATGCCCTGGTGCATGCATCTTTGTCAGAATAAGCTGCTTGTATGACAATATTGTACTCTTGCTCAAATATTCTCTAATTCTCTGCAATATTCTCATCAAATACAAGTGGACCTGGCCTGCAAAATGCCTCTGCCATATTAACACATACCAGTGAAGGCTTTTGCAAATATACACAAACACAGACACGTACATATGCCAGAAATTTATGCCAGTACATGTAACTATTCCCAATAGCACAATAAGCCTCTGAATAACTGAAGTTTGCAAAATAAGTCTCCATGGCACTTCAATGCTCTTGAAATCACTTTACTCTGAGAAATCACCTCTTATCAGTGTAAGAAACATTTCAAAATAACTGCAATCTGCAAATAAACTGGGCAGAAGAAGCTCAGAGTAAGAAACACTACGAAGTAACTACACTTTGTAAATAAACAGTACACAGCACACTGAAACTTTTCCAAAATGGCTGCACTTTGCTAAATAACTCTGTACAGTGCAAGAAACACTTTGTAATGGTGACATTTTGTGAATAGACACACCCAGCACAAGAAACTTTTCAAAATGGCTGTATTTTGACTGCACTTCATGAAATAGTTGCACTTTGCACACAATGAGCAATTCCAAATAAATGCACCGTAATAAACACACACTGTAAGCACTTTTACACACTTTGAGATACTTTGAATAACTCTAGTTATGCCCTGAATAGCTTCAATCAATGCAAAATAGTAGTTTATGAAAAAACACAGTAATTTGCCAAAAAACATACAGTTGCCTTGCTTTATTTATGTTTAATGTGCCCTTTTTGCCCTTTATTATATTTGTTTTGCCCATTTAATCTCTTTTCATGCCCATTATACTTTTTTTGTGCTCATTTTTGTCTAAACATGCTCATTTTACTTTAAACATGCTCATTTTGCAATTCCGTGGTAATTCTGAACCCCTTATGTTCTTTTCTGACAATTGTTTTATCAAATATCTTAACTTCAAAAATTTCTTTTAATTAATAAGCTTTTTGTGCCTTTCGTTTGCTTAATAAATGTTTCTGTGCTATTCCTTTGCTTAATAATGCGTTCCATGCCCTTGCAATGCTCCATTTTATCTTTTTAATAAAATAAATTATTCATGCAAGTTTTCCTTACCTTTAATTCATTTCTGGTCTCTTTTCTGCACTCAGTTCACTTAATTTACCTTCACTGTTAACTCTGCACCTTGTAGCTCTGAAACGCAGTCTCTGGAATCCCGGTTTTGACACCATGTCGCTTGTCTGGTCAGGATAAAACAGATGAACTGTTGTCTGTTCCGTTCAAGCAGCTTTATTATGTACAAACACATCAGGATTGAGGCTTAGTAACTTTAGCTTAGATAAACTTATAAATAAACTGACTATCTCACTCATACATGTTCACACTCTGCCTGCACTCTCAAAATGGCACTTAAGCTAGCACGTGCTTGCTATTTATATGCATGTGTTGTCCTTGGAAATGCTTCGTAAAGGTACAACACACACACTGTTCTATATTCACCATCCACCATTACTGGCATACCCCTTCTAGCTATTCCTTCTCTGCAGTCACAGCTACTGTCAATGACTTCTGAATGGTACATAAGCAGGTGGTTGCATATTAGGCGCCATCACTGACACCCACACAGAACCAACAGTTACCCAGGATGGCCTAAGACACACTCAGTTGTCTGCACCACTGACACATATGACATGCCAACAACTGCACAATATTATCCTGTGAAATCATGCACCCTAGCACAAAACTGTAGTGTCTGCACACCGCACACACATGAGCCATTGCACATGAAGGTATGGACACACAGTACTGTACCCTTTGACTTTCAATGTTTGTTAAGATGTGGGATGCATTCACTGTTGTACCACCTATACTGACAGGTTTTGGATGTAAACCTCAGACTGTCACTACTATACTGAATTCGGCAGTCAGCACACCTATCATTGTGTGCAATGGCACCCTTGCCATGTCACTACACAGGCATATCGTACAACTGTAGCAGCCACACAGGTGCCATGGTACACCAATACACAGTGTAGATAACATGTCCTACTAAATGTGTGTCAGGACCATACATGTGTACTCTGTCTCCTAAATGTTTTGAAGGGGATATGTATGTCCCCATAAAGGGAGGTGTCAGATCCCACTGTGTGCCTCCCGCATTGCCATGACAGGAGTAACACATGTCTCACATTTTCTACAGACCTATAACATCACCATGGTATACATAGTACATGCTGGGGAACTGGTATGTAACACAGACAGTACATCCTACATGACACAGGCCCCCCCCCATGCATGTAAAACACACATCTACTGTGACACACATCATGTGCAGCTTACACAATGGGATGCAGAACACGACAATCATAATTGATGTCGGCCAACTGTCTATACCGGACACAGGATATTTGTAGATGGATCATCTCCATCACCACAGCTTGTAGATGTGCAAGTTCCCAAAACTCAGGTGACAGGTATCAAGGGTACCAGACCTTATCATGAATTATGAATGCATGAGTACACTGACTGCTGCCAATGTCCTTGTTATACTGTTAGACACATATGAATCTATGCAGACATGCACTTATACTGATGTACCTTGCTGAAGACATACGTCTGCTGCACTGACATGCCATCCTGTGACACTTTATTGCCACCGTGTGTCCATAGGTTGCAACTCAGACTCCTGAAACAGAAACCTATCCTCCTATCTGCATCCCGTCATACACAAAAACAGTTACATACCTGGTAAAATATTGAGCTAAAATATAACCATAGCATGCCCTGCTCCAATAGAACACAAATGTACCTGCACTATTGTAACTATTTAGATGTATATATTTTAAAAATGGAAACTGGAATACAGGACGTTGACTTCAGAAAAATATCTGAAATTAAATTACTTTATTACCACACAATAAAAAGATGTTATCTTTCAGTTTCAGTGCAGCAACAGACACAATGTTTGTGCTGAGAAGTTTTCTGTATTGCCTTGGAAGTGTTTTATTGTTTTATGACTTCCGGGATCTACCTTAGATATAAGAAAAGCTCTTGTATATATATTTTCACAGGTAGATGCTAAATGCCACCAGCTTCATCAGTGGGGTTTTCACCTGGGATAGTCAAATGACAAGAAATTATGTCATTCCACAAGGTATCACAGCAGTAATATTTGAGATATTAATTTAAGAACTCTCTGAGAGAGAGACTCAGTATTATGTATTTTGTCTTTGACCTGACAACATCAAGATCCACTTACCACCTCTGCCTTGCTGCTCTAATTAACTAAGTTAATAGGATATAGTATAATTCTCTTAGATATAGTCAAAAATATAGCAAAGCTTAATTTAGATGTTTTTCTTGATTTATTTGAGACTGTCCTGCAATGTTGTTTTAAATATTTCCTGTGATTTTGAACTCTGATATTACTGTGATTATATGCTGAGTATTTCCTTGCTCTTATTATTTAATATATTTAAAGCTTTCATTGTGGCTGATATTTGTGAGACATATTTAAGTTCTGAGAGTACTTGCATATTTATTTGGTGACACCGTGTGGGCCACTCCTAATAGCCTTGCTCTTGGTCAAACTACCATTTGTATTAGCAGTAACATTACACAATAAGATAGGACACCCTTTGTTAAGGGCCTTTAAGTAGGTGATAAGGAGTGACTGGTGGCAGGGGAAACTACATTATAGTCTTGGCAGAAGGAGGGACAGCTAGTAAACCTATGCCAGGCTTTCCCAGGTGTGTGTGCGTGCGTGCGTGTGTGTGTGTGTGTGTGTATGTGTCTGTGTAAATCAAACCTCAAAGAGTGTGCGTGTCAGCTACTTGGGCAAGGACACAAAGCACTGGCTGGACAGAAAGGATGCTGGAGGTCTTGGCTTGGTCACTCAGCTGAGATCTCAACTCTATAGCTGTGCCAGTGGGGAATTTTATTGGGGATCTGGAGAAAGAGGGAGAAACCAGCCCTGGACTGACTGTGGTCTCTGTGTGCTCTTAAGAGAAATCGCAATTGATGCAGAGAGCTGCATCTGGAAATACTTTGTGTGCAACTTGTCATCCTCCCAATGTATGTCCTTCACTGGTGCTAGTGGTAAGGATTGATGCTCCTTGATTACTGGGCCAGTGGTGGGGTGTCACAGTTCCCCATAGCCAGCTGCTTGCATTTTTAACATGCTTCCCATGAGCAGGTGATTGCCTCTAAACCAATCTGTAGGTCTGAAATGCTAACTGCAGCCAAAACAGCTGAACTGCATTATCATTAGCCAATGACATGCAACCACTGTACAATATATTAAGGCCCTGATGTTGATCACAGCCCCTTTCTTAGATGTTGAGATGGACATTTCTGGGGTGAGGAGACTATACTGTTGCAGAAGGTAGGTCTGTAGTAGAAACGTTTACATAGAGCTGTGTGTACCACAGGCTGCAGCTGCTGCTGCAGGTAATAGACATAGGCAGAGAGTGTGAGCACTTTGGAGGACAGCAAGCTGTAGGTGTGCCTGTGTCAGCTGTGTCAGCCTTGTTGTAGAGGCACAGCCAGAGTGAGGGTACCCTTTACACTCCAGTTAAGGCATGTATTTAAGATAAGCATGCTAGGCAACTGTGTCAATAACAGAGTCCTAGGCAACATATAGTTTTGCTATACAGATATGTGAAGTATGTTCTTACCAGCAGGCCTGTGACTTCCAGCATTGGAAAGCAGTTATTCAATTTGCAATGTTTTGTGTGGATAAAGAGTTCATGACTCATTTGTTAATTTGCTGTCTTCACAATAATGTAATTGAAATGCAACACAACACTGGATTTGAACCCAGGACTGTATGTGGCAAAATGTACTGTATGCAAGGCATTTAACAGACTGAGCTACTGAGTCACTGCTACAGCAGGTGCATTTGTAAGATATATGTGCACACATACAGGCTGTGACAAACATTTTCTACATCCATCAGTATGTACATGGCTTTATATGGATGTAGTTTTGTACCAGGGTCCCAGCTGAACTGGACTTTGCCATTGATATTTTAGCAGGTGTCTTTCTACATGTTGCTGATAAAAGGATACATTTACCTGCTATCACAGGCCTCACTTACATCCATTATTATTTATTTTTCTGTTTAGTGGTATACTATCGCATCAGAGTCCAAGGTACACTCCCATTTTCTCCATTACTTTTTATTCAAGTTTGCGTGGTGCAGTGCGGCACACAGCTGTGCTGAAACATGCCTAATGACTGTAAATGCCAATTACTATATCTTGTTTAAACCACCTGTTTTAATTAAGAGTTGCGTGCCATGGCAGGTTAATGCAGTTGACTGCAGGTGCGATGGGCTCGGGTTTGAAACATGGCAGAGGTGTTTATTTTATACATATGTCTTACAATTTTATAAACACATATAGTCATTATAGCTCTTTTTAGCTGAGCTTAGAAAAGCTGCATGACACAGTGCATCAAGCAGCATCTCTCTAAAAAAAACTATTAAGAAAAAACAAGGGGGAGATAGGAAAGTGGTGAAATGGGGGTGCAAGCAGGGAGAAAAACAGTGGACAGGAGGTAGCATTGTGCAAGAAGGTTGTAAGAGAGAACCATAGCTATCCATTTCTTGTACAGTAACAACTGTGCACTTTGACAGAATTTGTATATGACTTTGAACTGTCACCCCAGAGCGAAGGGTGAGGAGAACATAACTGCATTGTCAAGCCAGTCGGACCAAATTATGTATGTCCAATAGAAAACTATGTATGGGACGATTTATTTGTTTTTTGGGGACAGGTGCCCATTTTTTTTAAGGTGAGGGTGGAATGTTGGGGAAGGGACATAGGTACATGTGGGATAAGTTGGGTAGGTAAGGATGCATTTGCAGATAGACGACAGACAAGACAGCAGACAGGGGTGGTATATGACACATGGAGGGAACACCTTGGATAGGGAGGATGTTGTAGAATTCAAGTCCCATGTGCCTCCACAAGGCAGCAGTGTGACTCATGTACCCACCCATGGGATTGTCGGCACTGCTGTGTCACTGCCCCGAGGGTGGCAGTGGTGGTGCCTGGGCACTGGGGCTAGGCTGCTCCACCAGGTTGGCCAGCATGTCTTCAATCCAGCGCAGGTAGCAGTCATAGCCACGGTGGACTATCCTGTGCACCAAGACCGACAGCTCAGCCAAGGTGACCACTCCCCTTCTGTCACCACTCCCAGAAGGGGGACAGTCCCCATCCCATAGGATGGTACTACCCAACATCACAGGTAGTGGAGAGGCAGCAGAGGGGGCACCAATGGTCTGGGTCCAAGATGTGCTGGGACCTGGTGCCACTTCCAGTTGAGGCAAGGTAGGGGGATCAGCCAGAACCGGCCTACCTGACTTGCTGTGGTAAATGAGGTATAGTAGTAAGCTGAGGTTAGTTATAAACAAACCATTGTTAGTATTAACAGCAGGGGATATCATTTTAATTAACCGAAATAAGTATCAATGTGTATTATGTGTAACACAACATGACATAAAGGAACAGTCACAGTATGTTAACAGCATGTCAGTAAGAGTTAAAGCATAAGGCCAGCAAAATGATTAGCAAAATTATTAATTTAACAAGATATGCTTATATGAAATCACAATAACACATAACAATAAACCACATTTCCCAAAATATAGTTATTTTAACAAAATATGTTAATAGTAAATCATAATAATAAATAACAATAATAAATAAATGAAGATAAGGGGTGGGTAGAGGGAAAAACAGTCCATTAGTGATACTGCAGATTACATTTTTGAAAACACTGATAATATTTACTCTACAGGTGTGAATTGTCAGTTTTGTGTACAGTGACTACAAGTCTCCTACAGCTGATGTAGCACGTACAGTACATACCTCTCAAGCTGCTTGCATGGGACAGCATGGGCCAAGCAATAACAAATGCAGGTACACAACTACACAGAACAGTTGCACAAAATGTGGACTTATATAACTGCCAAGCTGTTCTGTAAGTGGATTTAATAATACTTTGCATTCCATGTAATCATTTCTGTGGTAATTCTGTGACAGACAGATTACACAGTATTACAGTACGAGAAATCATGACACTTGAGAAGCATGTTTCTGTACAGTGCAAAAACCAGACAGTTGACATGCCTTAGTTGCCAGCCATGGGAATAGAACTCAATAGCTGTGATTGCAGGGGACATCTGCAAATACTGTGATAATTGACTGCAGCAACGTAGTACAGACATACAAGGAATACAGCCATACTGGACATATTTAGACAGCTTTATTTAGAAATCCACAATGCAGCTTCTCACTGTCTTGGTACCTGTGAAGTCCACACACTATATCTACTCATAACATGGGCTACCTCAACCATATACCTATTCTTCATGGGGTGGGTGAAAAAGTGAGCATTATGTGACTGATGATGGCCTGCAGACAACCTTGTACCATACTCTGGGTTGAACAATATGTGTTACAGGAAATTCATAATGCATTCTAAAACTATTACACTGTTATAATTGACTGCACTGATAGTATAACACACATGCACGGAATGCAACCATACTGCACATATTAAAACAGATTTAGTTATACATCAACAATGCTGCTTGTCAATATATTGTCAATATCTGTGACTTCCACACATAATATCTGCTCATAACATGAGTTACCTCAGCCATATACCTTTTGTTCCTGGTGTGGGGGAAATGAGAGCATTATGTGACAGAAAAGAGCCTGGAGACAACCTTGAGCAATACTATGAGTTGAGCAAAATACATGTTACAGGACATTCATTTTGCATTTTAGAAGTATTGCAGTGGTATAATTGACTGCACTGACAGTATAACACACTTGCATGAAATACAACCGTACTGCATTTATTACAACAGCTTTATTTGTGAATCAACAATGCTGTTTCACACTTTATTCATATTGTTGATATATTTCTGTGAAGTCCACACACAATATCTGCCCATAGAGCAGGCTACCCCACCCATACACCTTTATTACCTGAAGTAGGAGGAACAGAGACCATTATATGTGACCGATATTGGCCTGGTGAGAGCCTTGGACTGTACTATGAGTTCAGCAATATCGTTTGCAGGCCATTCGTTATGCATTCTACAGCTATTACAGTGTTACACTTGACTACAGCAGCCTTACCATAGCCACACAATGCATACAAGCTCTACTGCAATGGTTATGACAACACCATCTGGCTGGACACCATTTTACTTACTGTTATTGGTATTGTTTATTGTTTAGTGTACTATAGTTATTGTTCATTTATTGAATTACAGCTCTAATTGCCCATTTATTGCACTACAGTTCCACTTGCCCATTTATTTCACTGAAGTTATATTTGTGTATACAATATTGCAATAACTGCTTTACTCTTTCTTGCTTACTGCACTACAGTTAGCATTATAAATCTGTACTCACCACACTCCCGGCACAACTTGGCCAGGCGCCCAGCATGGGACTATACACTGTGAGCCCTCTCAGCTGTAACTGTTGGGAGAGAAGCACACCGTCATGCATACCAGTTTTGCAGACATTCAGCTTGCATTTTGGAAAGACAGAAGACAACATACTTTACAAATATTTGTGGGGCATTCCCATCCCATGCTACTTGGACCCAGGTGTCCAAGGTTCCCCTCTTTCTCCTTTTTAGCTCATCATAATGGTGAAGACACTGCTCACTTGTGCGGGGGATACCAGTACACTGCTGAGTTACCTTACACTCTGAACCCTGGTACCTGCCCTGCAACAGCCTGGGTTCATGGTTCCTAACTAGGAGCCCAACAAAGACCCTGGACTTCAGAATGCCCCATCTCTGCACCTGAAAGTGTGCATCTTCACCAGAACTGCTTGCCATATCCACAGTTGATTGAACTCCAAAGACTGATGCAGAATTATCACCTACTGGCCTTAATATAGGCTTTTTTACCACCCTTACATGTCATTCAGCACCATTCAAAAAAGTGCTGCATTGCTTAGCAGCTCGCAAACCAGCTAAGCACAGCTAAGCGGTGTGAAAACTCATATAACCGTGGTATACGTAAGCATGTTTAAGCAGTGCTTAGCATGTTTAATCACTGCTTTGCACCATGCAGCATTGCCAAATATAACCATTTTTATTTAAATTAAACTAAAAGGTACATCAAAGTACAAACATCTTATGACTGCTATGGACTCAAACCCAGGAACTAATATACATTAGACCATAACTTTAACAGTTTAGCTACTTAGATATTATGAACACTGGTATACCTTCACATATACTACTAGGCTATGTATGAGCTTTGCTGAACAACGAGCCGTGCTTTGCAAACACTCTTAAGCAGGCCTAGAATTAATCTAAAATTAAGAAAAAAAACCCCACCATTATGATAATTGATTACATCCAGTTTCTATTTATAGATGTGTAGCAGGTGTCAGCTGTCTGTATGTGAGCATTGCTTGGCATTGCTGCACTTCGTGCTGTGCAAACATGCAGAAAAAAAATAAAAAAAATAAAACATCATAAAAATTACATATTACACATTTGACACACTTCACAACATTTTAACAGTGGCGGGGGGCATTACAGGGAGCCTGACACTGTACATAACATCTGTCTGGGCATCTACAGACAAAGGTAGTCTCTACACTTCTCCCTACACTGATTCAATATCCCTGTTCCTATGCTCTCCTTCAGCAGCGCGTCACCATTAATATGCATGGCACTCTGCTGAGGGGGAGCCGTGGCTGTGTACACAGATACATTCTGTGTAGGCTCTACACAGTGCCTGCATGGATTTTATTAAATACTGGGGTATCTGTTTTAATGATGTTTCTACATTAAAAAGAAGTTATGTCCTTACCATAACGTTCCATGTGGAGTGATCATCTCACCTTGTTCTTTACACAGTGTCGGAGCGTCTCCGGCGTCTCCTCCGGGGCCGCTTAGCAAAGCTCTGCAGCTCGGAGAAGCTTCGAGACCCAACTCACCTCCCACACTCCCCTCTCTTCTACCCCAGATCTAGTTTGCCAGACCAGATCCAGCAAATACAAAGGTAATCAATCATAAAAGGGAAAGGGAAACACACATAAGCCAACAGTAACTAGCTCCGCCCCAGCTCAACAGAAAGAGAGAGTGGGAGACAACAAAACAGACCAGACAGACAGACCTCTTCTTGACCTCCAGACGGGAGGGGTGGGGGTGTATGAACAGAAACATAGAATGCAAGATGGACACAAACACATTGAGTAAGGACATAACTTCGCTTGTTTCGTGTTCTTGATCGCCGTATTTCACCCTCAGGCTTTGTAATCCTGTCCACTCCTGGAAAGAGACTCACGGAAGAACGAAAGAGCGTTCCTGAGCACAGTGGCCTATCAGTACCTATATATGGGATATCCCTTGCGTGTTTATACTATAATGTGTGAGTGATGTGGTCCAGCACAGTGGGAGTCAAAGAAATAGTGTCCAGTGATGTGGAGAGATGAAATGAGAAGAGCCTTGGTGAGGGGGAAAATTCTGGGTTAAAAGCAGAATACAATGGTTGTATTACAATTAGTGTTAGCCATTTAAGGTTATACAGCTTGTGAATCATTTAGCCCTTTTAAGCGTTTACAAACCGCCATGCCCTTTTGTTTCCCATCCTCCTTAGTTCTATCTGTAAATCTTCCGTCCTCATCCTATGGATCCAGTTCTATTCAGGTAGAATGTGAGTTGTTTATGAACATCCAATTTGTGTTCTCAATGTTCGATGGATGTTGGAAATGTAGGAAAAAATGGGGAAGATTATGGGAAGTATAACCCAACATACCTTACAAACCTTAGGAGAAAATGGAGTAGGTGAATGAATTGGTGACCTGAAAATATTATGCTCATTGAAGTGATAAAAACAGAAGTTCTGAAGAACTCGTCTGGCAAGAAGATACTGGACTGAGAAAAGTAACCAGTAAGAAGAACTGGGAGGAACAAGAATTAAGAACTAAGGTAATTAGGCACCTGCTGTAAATTCAGGAAGATTTTCAAAGGATTCATAGGAGTTTGCATAAAGAGATGAATGGGGTTTGGAGTTCATGGAAGGCTATGAACAAACCCCAAAGCCATTTAAACTGCTCCGTTTTCTCCCTGTTAGGAAACCTATAAAAATGAAATGACAGGAAACGTGAAAGTCTGTTTAGGGGGCCAACTGTGATGGACAGGAGGGAGTAAAATTTGTTTGGGGGCACTTACTGGACAAGAATTTGAGTATGGAAGTTGCATCAGAAGTACTCTGGACGCTTGGACTTACGAGAGAGTATTTTCCAGAGGGAAGCAGGGAAGGGAGCAGCCACTGGAAGGAGATTGAGGACCTGGGGAGCGATGGGGAGGCGGGGGAAGGAGCTGCTGACTGGCTAGTAGGAGGCGGCAGAACTGGGAGGTGGGCTAAGGCCTTGCAGAAAGGAGAATCTGAGTCCAGAAGGCCAGAATGACTGCAGGCAATTATCGTGCTCTGAAAGGAAGATCTTTCCTGTCTGGAGGAATGAGAATGGTATAGAGAATCTGGCCAATCTGAGAATCTGGGGCTTTTCTGTATCTCCTCTGGAGGGGGACATATAAGTAGAGGTAGAGGCAAAGAAGACCGAGACCCAGTGGACATTGACGCAGCGGTTGGTAGCATCCATGAAGACAGGAGGTAAGAGAGGTGATTGCTTCTGCATTTGGTGTTCATTGGAGGGCTCTGCAGAGACTGTCCGCAATGGTGCTGATCTCTGGAAGGATGTTTCCGAAGATTACTTTCCAGGACCCACTCACTGCACATTGCCAAATTCTCAACCCTCCCCTTCTGTGTGTCAAAGACGGGGTAATGCATTGTTTGTTTATGTACCAGATCACCTCTGCCCCCCGGCCAAACTGCAATAGTCCCAGAGGTGGCTGAAGCAACCTGGTTCCATCGCTCTCCACCGTGTAAGACTGTGCAGGTTGTGTTCTGTTGACCTGCAATAGACCTACTCCTGAGGGAGAAGGCCCAGGTAACTAAAGGAGACAAGCGTCTGTGGAACATTTATGCTAGAATGGTTGGTACCCCTGGACTAAGGTTGCACAGAGGTTGGTCACCTGCCTCCACTTAGGCTCGTGTCAGGAGAGCGTAGTCAGGTGAAGGTCGGCCCGCCTGGTAACCGTAAAGCTTTACTGAATGCCGCTGGTGAGGTTGTGTGGAGGTAACTATGTGTACATGAGTGGAACTGCAATGAGGAAGCTGATGCTGGCCCTAGTACTTTGCGGTGCTGGAACGAATTTGTTGAATAGTAGAACAGTGGTGATAGCTGTTTTGTGTCATGGAGGGTGGTTTTAGCTGCCATAGAACTGATACAATGAGCCTAAGACTTTCAGGACTAGTTTGGCTGGGGACTTCTTGGATAATGAAATAAATTTATCGAGATCACGTGTAATAGGGAAAAGGTTATCGATTGAGGTGTGAGAAGCCTGCAGAGCATGAGTCTATTTGCTGGTGGAGGTAAGGATATAGTCATACTTAGGCACCTTAAATGAAATTTTTGAAAAACTGTGGGACTAACAAATTTGCCAAATGTAGTTAGAACCCTAAGGCTGATTTTAAAATGTGTTTGCAGCATCCCTAGACACCTGGGCCCCAGCCGGTCCCTAGGCTGAGGCTGTGAGACGCTCTGGCCCACTGCCAGTGGTGAAAGGCGTCCTTGCTGAGTTGGCAGCACATCCGGCCCGAAACTTTTGAAATGGCTGGGACTGACAGTTGCAGGTGATCTCTGGACACTCTGACTGAGTCAGATTGGTGTTTAGGTCCCCTTGAATGGACCTCGGATCCATCTGTATCTGAGTAAAAAAAGAAAGGATCGTAAGAAAGTTGCTGAGATCCACCTTCTTTCTTCACAAATGTATTTTCTGGTAAGCGGGTCCAGAACCGGCCTCCAGTCCCTTTCTTTTTGGAACTAAAAAGAACCTTGAGTAAGTGGTAGCCCCTTTGAACAATGTCAAGGAATGGATGAACTTCAAGATCTAACTGTTTTGGAAATCTTTTTGTGGTGGGGCTTTGTCAGGCCTGGTTTTTCTAAGTTAGTTTCTTTATGCCTCCAGAGCATTTTTCTTCGGATGGGTCTCTCTGTGGCTGCTAGGTTTTTTGGGATAGTGGGAAGTGTCACCTGGTCTTTTTGGACCCTCTCGCCAGGGCTGTTTCGCACCTCAGGAAACTTCGAGGGCTTTGGTGGTGTGCTGAGGGGAGTGGGAAAAGTTTTCCCACCACATCTTCCCACCTCGTCTCCCTCCTGTCCTCACCTCTCCTGAGGAAGGTTTCAGAATTCCTGCCATCTTGCCCCTCACCTTCTGGACCCCTCGTGCAGGGCTCCTGCCTTTGGGGCCACCTTCTCCTCCACCTCTGAAGGGGGCATCACCATGAAGACCCTGGGAAGGAACCCTCGCTTGCGAGGGAGAGTCTTTCTCTTGATCACTGCCCCTTGAATGTAGGGTTCTTTGGAGCTTAAAAAAATCTTCAGCCGCATAATGAGATGAGCTTTGCCAATTCTGGTTCTGGCTACAGATGTAAGGGGGATTGAGTTGTGCTGACTTGAGCCTAGACAGCAGCATTCGCCCTGCCCGCTTGAAGGCTGCTGAAACAAAGTCCATTCCTCCACATGGACCTAGGTGTGAGCTGATCATAGTTCAGCGATCACATGGAAGTTCACGCTGAGGTGAAAATTCTTCTTGAAGCTGTCCTGGTATCTAACTGTCTGTCGTGGGATCTGTAGACTGGAGGTATCTGGACACCAGACAGCAGTACCCTCTGTGTCGTGTCATAGCCATATCAAGAAACCAGCATCTAAGGTCCCCTGTAACCTGTAGAACAGTTATGTATTTGATATTTTCCTGGGAAGAAAATGGACCAGCACCAAATGGGATGGACAGAGCACTTAACCCATTAACTGGGTTTCACAGGAGTGACCCATTGAGGAGGAAGGGGAGCTGGGCTGCCTCTGGTAGGTATGATTCACTGGCCTCAGCCTCCCTATTTATTCGTTGGACTCTCAGGCCATAGCACTGAGTCTCCAGCTCCTGAAAGGAGAGGACCAAGGGCCTGGGGAGGCGACCGCCTGACCCCAGGAAGAGGAACTCCATACAGTCCGCACAACGGGTCCGACTGCCAGTCAGAAGGCCTATGGGACCCCAAGGGAGGTCAGGCTTGGGGACCAGAAGGAGTCAAGGGAGTGGGTGACCACGTGAGCCCAGGTAAGGCCGTATCCGCAGAAGTAGATTCCAACCCTGGATTTAAAGATTCTTCCATGACGGGCTTCTGGCTCCTCTACCGCGAGGTCACCACTCAAAGGGTCATCAAGAGGGAAAGTTCAGAAGGGGGCCTCCAAGGGTGCAGAAGGCTAAGGGCATCGACATGGGAGGTCCGAGCCTCCCCGACTTAGGCCGTGGGTCTGGGAAGAAGTACTGCAACGGAAAAGATGTCCAGAACGTCCAGGCTCTGGCGCGTCGGATTGCTGTCCCAGGAGTCCACTAAATATGAGGGAAAGAGTTTGACCCCAGACAGCTTCGGAGAGAGGAAGGGGCACCGCCCGGAGGGTGAGGCTCCACTATTGGTGATTCAACATCAGGTGCCCGTCCCTTCTGAGGAGTGATCCGAGAATCGTGTAAGACGGGAAAGAGGTGAGCTTCACCAACAGGGAGACCGGTGAAATGAGCTGGGAGGAGCAGGAGTGGTACTCGCACCACAATGGTCCGCCGGCAAGCCCGGTCGGGGCCTGGAAGGACGACTTCCAGAAACAGATCAACTCCCACCTCTCCACTATGCAGGAGGTGGATGGTGCCATGATGGGAAGGGAAGACTTCCGCTCGGTCAACAAGACTGAATCGACGGAAGTCCCTGTCGCTCAGAGGCGGTGAACGAGACTTAAACGACCTTGGATCTGTTAGGGACGGCCACTATAGGGGGAAGAGAAATCTATAGCTCCAGAGACCATCCTTGAGGTCATAGACCAGGAGGAGGGTGGCGACAAACATAAGGGCTGCCCATCGACTCCCAGTGTGGTCACAGACACGGTTTGAATGTCAGGTCGAAGCTTGTCAGACATCTTACAAACTCTGAGCGAGCTGTCAAAGAAGAACCTCGGAGGCCCACAATGACGAGGCTTGAATCCAGAACCGAGCTCGGAAAGCCTGGTCCCGGCCTATGGAACCCCCAATCTAACTTTCCTTAAAAGAATCGGAGTGGTCCCTTCGGCAAGGGATCCTGGAGGCAGTCCCAACTAGAGGGTACTAAGGCAAATTCGACTTGGTCGCATAGGAAGAAGCCCAGACGGAATATATATATATTGTATATATGCGGTGAATGTGGAGTGTTTAAGGAGTTGGAAGGACAGATGAAATCGATAAGATCTAGAGAAGATTTCACAAGAAAAAAATAAGAAGAAATTAGCTTATTCATAATTGTTGAAAGTTCAATTTAAGTCCACAAAAATTACAATAATCACTTTAGTATCAATTCCCTATATAGATAAACACAAATTTAATAATATATATTAGAAAGTTGGAAATATCAATAGTTAGTAAAATATCATCCACAAAAAGTTTTATTTCAGAGGTATATTTCTCATCAATTGAAAAACTATTTATAATTTTATTTGATCTAATGTGGTTAGCAAAGGGTTCTATAATTAGTGCAAATAACAAAGGAGACAGTGGAAATCCTTGTTTTGTCCTCTTTAGGATTTTACATAATCTAGAAAGAAAGGAGCCTATTTTCACAAATGAAAATGAGTTATTATAAAGCTTTGTAATTAAATGTATAAACCCCAAACAGAAACCATATTTTAAGCACTTTATACAAATATATCCAATAAAAATACACATCATGCATCGCCGCTTAGCTAGGGTTAAACTATTCCTGGTGCCATAAAGTCTGCTCTTCAAATTTTCTCTTAGAACTAGACAGTTTTTTTAGTTTTAGTACTCAAATCTGTTTCTTTCAGCTCAACACTTGTTCAGAACTCATTGTAAGCACTAAATAAGCTACAAATTACTATAGCACTCAACTTTCCTCACTTGTCTAAAGGAAAACAGTTTTTAGTACTTAATAAATAAGCACCTATCCAGGCATGTCTAAGGGTCAGCTCCCGGTGTTTTCTCCTGTCTACCTGATGAATCTGGGCATCTTGGGGCAATGCAGCAATTGCCTCATGTACACAGACAACCCTCTCCTCCTACCACCCAACACTACAACCTGTGAGAGATGCACTTATATAGCCAAACTGGAAGCAAAGCTCTCTTCACCCAAGACTGGACTAGACAATCAAGAGGAGAAGGTAAACACTTGCACCACACCACACTCATCACATAGTCCCTCAAAACCTACACCACCGAAACACACACATAGCAACAGAAAACAAACACCTACATTCACGGAGGCTCTCAATAAAAATCTGCTCAAGCAACAGAGCCCTCCAAAGTAGAAACGCATGCAATCCCAACACCCCCAACACAACACAAATGACACATAGCCTACAAACCCAGTGTACCACTCAACCACAGCCCATAAGGCATAACAATGTACCCAGCACTCTAGTCATAGGTGACTCTATAGTCAGGCACACTGATGTTCCACTCACCAGGCTAAACAAGGAGAAAGTTACTGTCAGCTGCCTGCCAGGTGTCAGGATCCGACATATTATGCATGCACTCAGGTGACTCCACAACAAGTACAAATATGACTCTGTCATTGTCCATGTAGGTGTGAATGACCAGAGACTTACCTCCCTGGACTACATGGAAAGAGACATGGAGTAGTTCTCCGATCTTGTAGCCCAGACAGGTATGACCCTAGCCCTTGAGTAGCATCCTGCCATCACCAGAATGACATCACAGTACAAGGACAAAATGATTGACTTCAACAATTGGCTAATCTTCTGGTGTCATTTTAAGGGGATCCAGTATCTGTCTACCTGGGATGACATGATCGACAGACCATGATGCTTTGTCAGAGATGGCCTGCAACTGTCATTCTTGGGATTCCGCATACTGGCTAATGCTCTTGCCACCCCTACAGTGCCTTTTTAGGCAAGGTTCAAATGACAAATTCACCACTGTAACAGGTACAAGTAAGCAAAATATGAGGTTAATGCTACTCAATGCTAGACGTCTAAACCTCAAAATGCATTCACTTAAGGCACTCCTTAAAATGGAGAACATCGACATCTGTGCAGTGACAGAGATGTGGTTTGAGGCTCCAGAGAGCACCCCTGCATTACCAGGCTATAATTTGGGTCTATATTATAATATCAACGTTTGAAAACATCGAATAACATATGGTCGACACCATATGGTTGATGTCTTCAAACATCGACCTTATAAATAGACAAAAAACAAAAGAAAAAAGTACCCTAACAGGTTTATGCAGGGCGGGCAAGCCCCCCTGCACCCCTCTACTTAAATAAACAAACTCCAAGACCTCACTACATTGCAGTAAATGGAAATCTCCCCTTACAGAGATTTCTGTTTACACGCTCGAGATTCTGAGTGTTCGATATTCTCGTGTCGACAATGTCAGATTCAACATTGTTGGCTTTCGAGAATATAATATAGACCCTATAATTCATACCACACCTTTCGGCCACCTAACCTGGACCAAAGCACTAAAGGTGGAGGAGTGCTCATTGTCATTAAGGATATCCAGACCTCCAGGCTAGCTGCTCAGCATAATGCATCCGAGATTATCCAAGTGCAACTAACTCTGGGCAAGACCGCAATCCAAACTGTAACTTGCTACAGATCCCCCACCATGCCCCAGGATTCCAACTCCCCATTTCTTGATACACTGGAAAATATTAAGGTACAACCAAATACCCTAATAATGGGTGATTTCAACTACCCCACCATTAACTGGGAAAACTACTCATGTACCAACTCTTTTGCTCAACGTTTCCTGGAATTCATAAATTCTAACGCCTTGGATTAACTTATCCATACCCCCACCAGGGGCAGCAATATCCTAGACCTGGTAATTACCAACATGGGTGACCGGTGTTCCACACCAGAGGTCATTTCCTCTTTGGTCAGATCTGACCACAAGCTAATCAGCCTAGACATCCACATCCCGCCCCCATCCCCATTAGGGAAACCACCGGAAAAAATTTCTCCAAAGCCAACTTTGCACTTCTTAAGACAGAAGTGGCAAACTTCACGACACCCATGCAGACGGACAATAAAGGTACGGCTGCTGAATCCTACACAAATGCACTTTATAAGCACTTACACGAGTGCATGGATTGTGCTATCCCTAACAGAACCAAGATGCTATCCTCCAAAAAAAGGAAATCAATCTGGTGGTCCCCTGCCATAAACAAATTTTACAACAGAAGAAAGAAACTGTTGTAAAAAAGAGCAAAATCCCATGACTGGAAGAACTCCCTGGTTAGCCTCAGTAAGAAACTGAGATCCCTCATAAAATCCTCCAAAGCTAGTTATGAAAACAAAATTGCCACTGAGTCTAAAGACAACCACAAAGTATTCTATAGCTATGTCAAGAATCTCAATGGCAACACTCAGATCTGCTCTGAGTTACAGCACAATGGCACTAAATATACAGAACCAACTAATATTGCCAACATCCTGGCAGACAGGTTCAGTGCTAACTTTACCCCCTCCCCCAAAGGGCCCATCTCTATAAAGGAAGAATGCAAAGTTCCTATAGTCACGGCTGCACAGTTAAAAAGCACACTCTCCAAAACCAAGAACACAGCATCCATGGGACTTGACAACATCCCAGGTTGTGTTCTACATGAACTACAGAATGAACTGGCACCCCAACTAAGCACCATGTTCAATCATAGCCTCACCTTAGGCTTTGTGCCCACTGAATGGCACACAGTGATGGTTATCCCACTCCAGTCACCAAATCTGTAGACGAGGGCAAGGCGGTTCACACAGCCTATCTAGATCTCGCCAAGGCTTTTGACAACAGCCCCCACTCTGGAATTATAGATAAACTCACTAAACTAGGTATAAATCCCTATGTCACAAGATGGGTTGCCAACTGGCTCACTGACAGAACCCACACTGTGAAAGTAGCAGACTCCAAATCCGACTTCAGACCAATGCCAAGTGGAGTACAGCAGGGTTCAATCCTGGGTCCTCTCCTGTTTGGTATCTACTTTTCTGAAGTACAGGCTAACACAGAAGGTCTTTGGCTAATGAAGTTCACAGATGACTGCAAACTAGGAGCCATAATTGAAACTCCTAATGATGTGGACATCCTACAAAAGGGCCTCACTGAGACAGATGCCTGGTGTCAAAGCCATGGCCTCAAGCTCAATGCCAAAAAGTGCATTGTCATCCCCTTTGGTAAAAACTCTGTACCCATGAGCTGCCATATAGGTCGTAATCTACTTAACACCGAAAGTGCAATAAGAGACCTTGGGACACAGGTGGACAGTAGTCTCTCTTTTGATAATCACATCGCCACAGTAGTCAGGAAATCCTTCTACGTAGCACACTTTATCACAAAAGGTTTCTCATACAGGAAAAAAGAGGTCATTGTTCCCCTCTACTCATCACTCATTAGGCCCATTATAGAGCACAATGCCCCTTTTGGTATGTACCTCACAAGATATCTACAACAACTAGAAAAGCCACAGAAATACCTCACAAAGAGGATTACCGGCCTCAAACAGATGCCCTATGCAGACCGTCTCAAAAAACTCTAGCTTTACTCCGTCGCATATCGCCTACTCAGAGACGATCTCTGCATAACATACAAAGCTATATCAAATCCAGAGCTGTTGCAAATGCTCCCCTTAAAGAAATCCCAATCCCTCCAGCTTACATGCTCTAGGGACCTAAACCTTGTCACCACAATAAACAGAACATGCTGGAGGGATAGATTCCTGTCCCAGAGACTTCCCATACTCTGAAACAAACTACCTATCTATATCAAACAAAGCTCCTCATTAGCACTCTTCAAGAAAAATCTTGATAATTGGTTGGTAAATAGGAAATTCACCCCTGGGATCACCTCTGTGGCTCTGCTCAAGAGGGGCACAGGAAAATAATTTTGTTGGGTGGCGAAAGCCAGGGTACCTTTTTGGCCAGCCTTGTATAGGCCCTAGGGCTGATAGCCTAGTACCTACCTATGAACCTATGAACCTATGAACCGAATCAAAAGCTTTATCTATAGCCAAACATATGATCAAAAGCTCTTTTTTGTTCTTATTTGTCTAATAATGTTATCTTGAACCCTCCTATTTAATGCAAATCCATTCTGATCATCATTTATTATTCCTGCCAAAATGATATTTAATCTATTCAATAGAATACACATAAATATTTTATAATGAACAATTAAAAGTGAGATAGAACATATGAAGAACATAATTTAGGATCCTTATCTTGTTTTAATATAGGAGAAACAAGAGAAAATCCCCAACATGGAGGTACATTGGAAGTAGACTTATTTTCTGGAAATGCTTTTAACTAATGTTTTATTACATTATTGGGAATTAACTTGTAAATCTCTGGAATTATACCACACAAACCTGGAGCTTTGTTGGTTTACAATTTTTAATCTGATATTTTAATTCTTTAAATGAAAAAAGGCTTATCAGTTCCATTTATGTGTTCATTAGTTAACTTATAGTGTATATTATCTTTTAAAACACTAGGCTACTGTTCTTGAAACTCATATTCATAATGGTTCCTAAAACCCTTTAATATATCTGTTAAATCTGTCACTATTTTATTTTTGTTTTGAATTTTATAAGACATGTCTTTAATATGATTTAAATTATTCATGCTCTTAGAGCTAATAGCTAATCTGCGTAAACTTTTAGGATTTAAAGAATGTGATTTATATTTTAGCTTTTCTAAGTTTATTGAAATCTTATGATTTAGTATTTTAATATACTTTTGATTCAACAGTTTCAACTTTAAGTTTGCAGACTTATCATTAGGTTTTATATTTAACTTTAAATTATCTATATTGGATTATAAAACATGTAATAATCTATTCCATTCTCTTCTTTTACACACACACACACACACACACACACACACACACACACACACACACACACATATATATATGTGTGTGTGTGTGTGTGTGTGTGTCTGTACCAGTTATTAATATTAACATTCAAATAAGCTTTCATGTCCCACAAAATGAGCTCAGTAACTTCACTATTGTTATTGAACTTTAAAAGATATCTCATTTATAAACCATTCTTTAAAATCATTAATTTTAATTATATATGCTGGAAGTCTCTTACAATGCATTAAATTATTAGGTTTTAATACACGATTATAAGTAACTGCATTGTGATCAGTTAAAGGGCAAGAAACTATTAACACATCTTCAATTTTAGAATACAACCACTAGAAGTAAAAATGTTATCAATATTAGTTTGGGTACCAAATCTATAAGAATAATGAATATAATGTGGGTACCAAATCTATAAGAATAATGAATATAATTAAGAGATTTTCATAATCTTAAATCATGTTTGTCTCTCATATTCATGGAATCAATAAAGTGATCTAAGTGCTTAGCAACTGAAGAAAGTTTAGAATTCTTATTAGCAGTAGGATCTTTATTAGATATTATACAATTAAAATCTCCTGCTATATTCACCTCTCCTTTCATATAAAAAGTTATAATATTTACATTTTTTGAAAATTTAGCTCCAGTCCCAGGAATCCAATATGTACTCAAAAAACTATAATACTTTTTATTTATTTCAATTACAACCAAACCTAACATGCCATTTTTATTAGAATAGGTATCAATCACTTTTGTCATAATCGAAGAATTATTCCATACAATAAGAGTGCCCCTTCTTTTTTGATCTAAAATAAGATCCAACTAAAACTGAATAATCCTTTAAAAGCAATCTGTTTACATCATTAGACAGCAAGTGTGTTTCTTGCAAAAAAAAAAAAACATAAAAAAAATAACAATATGGACAAATTCATTAAAATTAAAATGAAATAATCTGACCTAAGAACATTAAAACACCCTAATGTGGAATAACAATTTCCTAGTTTTATTATATAATCATGCAAACTACTCTCTAACCACTCAATTAAACTGCCAAAACTCAGTCTATTGCTACTACTTCTCAATAATAAATTAAAAGACATTTGAAATAAAATAGCTAAGGACACTAAAGATAACCACAAAGCCTTCTTCAGCTATGTTAGAAACCTGGGTGGAAACCCTCAGATATGCTCAGAGTTGGTTCACAACAATAAAAAATACACTGAACCCACAGACATTGCCAACATTCTGGCTGACAGGTTCAGTGCAAATTTCTCCCCTCCTTCACCCCCAAAAGAAGAAATACTTATCCCAGCTGAATGTAATCTCCCTGTCATCTCAGATGTCCAAGTGAGAACCGCCCTAAACAAAGCAAAAACACAGCATCAATGGGACCTGCGTGAACTCCAAGAGGAGCTAAACCCACACATAAAAATGCTATTTAACCTTAGCCTTACTTGATATGTACCTGAACACTGGCGACAGCAACAGTGGTCCCACTCCACAAGGGGTGCCTCTACAGACCCTGAAACTACCGCCCCATAAGCTTAACCAGCCTGGTCTGCAAAGCTATGGAAAGAATCATTATGGAACTCATAAACAGAGACATAGGGGACCTACAGACACTTGACCCCACCCAGTTCGACTTTGTAAAGGGCAGATCCTGCCTTTTAAACCTGGTTGACTTTTTTGAAACAGTCACTAGAGCCATTGACGAGGGCAAAGCAGTCCATACAGCATACCTGGACTTGGCTAAGGCCCCACTCAGGCATCATAGATAAGCTCCACAGCTTAAAAGTAAACCCTTATGTCACTAGATGGGTTGCAGACTGGCTAAAGGACAGAACCCATAAAGTTAAAATCGCTGGAGCAATGTCAGACTCAAAGCCAGTCACAAGTGGTGTCCCACATGGATCTGTCCTGGGACCCCTCTTGTTCGGCATTTATTTCTCAGATTTTAAAGCAAACATGGGAGGGCTGTGGCTGACAAAGTTCGCAGATGACTGCAAACTAGGCCATAGTCCATACACCAGCAGACACACACATCCTACAAAAGGCCTCACAGAAACGGACAACTGGTGCTTAAACTAAATACCAAAAATGTATAGTCATCCTCTTTGGGAAAAACAAAGTACCCACAAATTATCACATAGACAGCAACCCACTGAGTATGGAAAAAGTAATCAGAGACCTAGGGACCCTCATTTGATACCCACAAAGTGGTTAGAAAAACATTCTACCTTGCACACCTCATCATGAAGGGATTCACATCCAGATCCAAAAATGTCATTGTATATTCCTCCCTCATCAGACCCATGATTGAGTACAATGCCCCATTTGGTATGTACCTCACCCGGCATTTGCAACAACTGGAGAGACCACAAAAGTACCTCACCAAGAGGATCGAGGGTCTCCAACATATGTCTTATTCTGCTAGACTAAAGAAACTTCAGCTCTATTCAGTAGCATATCGCCTGCTCAGAGGTGATCTCTGCCTGATGTACAAGGCCATGTCCAATCAGGATCTGATGGACATGCTCCACCTCAAAAAAACCAAGTCCATCAGGACCACGAGAGCTAAAGACTTAAACCTCGGCACAAGTATGAATAGGACATGCTGGAGGGATAGATTCATAACACAGAGGCTTCCCATGCTTTGGAACAAGATCCCAGTTCGTATTAGGCAGAGCCCCTCACTGACTCTCTTCAAGAGAAATCTTGATGAGTGGATGGGAGATCATAAGCTTACCCTGGGTCACATCTGTGTCACTGCTAGACAGGACCTTCATTGTGCCACTACTAGACAGAGGCACAGTATTCTAAATTTATTCTGTACATTTTTGTACCATTTCATGGGGTGGCAAAAGCCACATCACTATGGCTAGGCTTACAAATGCCCCAGGGCAGATAGCCTAGTACTATACTATGAAACTATGAAACTATAACAAAGCACACTCATATTATAATGCTCTCATTATTTTCTATGTATTTAATGAACAGTGAATATCTAACTGTCATGCCCTTAAAAATAATGCCAGAAGTTATTAACTATTCACTACAATATTTTGGTAAACAACAATAGACTGATACTAAGCTGATTTATGAAATTAAGTAACAAAAACATATATTAAGTCACTCACAAATCATTTATGCATACAATATGAAAATTATATTGACGTTATACTGACTTAATTGACCTACTAATTGTAATCAAGAGCATGTATTATTTAAAATTAGTATAAACCCTAAAGATTTTACTTATTTATATAATCATAATCAACTCATTATTTAATGAAAAAAGAGACCCTGATTCTCCAAACAAATAACAAACATATCATTCTTGTTCCTATAACTACACTAACAAATATTCAAAGATCCATATACAATAAATCTATATTATTAATTTTTATTAAGTCACATATTTTAAATCAGACTACTGTATTAAAATACAAAGCATAATAAGTATTATAGAACCCAAGCTAATAAATTATAGGCTTCAATGTATTAAGGTTTTTTTTTTTTATCTACAACAAACCATAATATGTATATAACTATACCACACAGTAAATCATTATAAATGTTTAACACCAATATTTAAATACTATTGCAATTATTTAGAACATTACCGTACATTTACTTATAATAATATTATTTAGATAAGAAAATTTAATTAACATTAGAAAACTACAACTTTGAATATATCCTATAAATTCAACAGTATTACACATAAAACTATAGTTATATATAATCCCATATAATTATTCCAAAAGCATAATATTTATTTACATTTTATAGATTAAAGTAATAGATATACACAAGTCAATATAAAAAATGGCAGCACTTCCCAAAGATTTAACTTATAAATACTTCAAGTGAAATCTTATCCACCTAATATTAACCCCCCTTGATAAGGCAGCTCTAAACCCGACCACATCCATCAATTAAATGATCTTTTATGAATACACTGTTCATGCACAAACCTAAACAATAGTCCATTACAATTGCACTACAGCAGAACATTTTACTAGTGATTTTTTGAAGATATAATGGAAGGGGATAAAATAAACATGGATATGATTAAATGTGGGTATTATAAGAAGAGAAGTAAAGAATATGTTAAAACAATAGACAAAAGTTATTTTATGTTACATGGGTTATATGGAATGAAAGAATGAAATTATGTTTAATATAAATGGATTTTAGAAACAGTATTTAGAAAAATCAGATGGTTATTATGGAAAAAGGAGTGGGAGTGTAATAGGGATGAAAATTTATTTCATTTTATTTTATTTTTATTTAACATTTGTTTATCGGGAAAGTCTGCCTGAGACAGAGCCCATTTTCAGAGGAGGCCTGGGGAGAAATGCTCCAGACAAATGTCTTTGGAATTTAGTATGACTGTAAGGAAAATTATGAATATGTGTAAACATATTTGTATATTTATATATTTGTACATTTGCAAGTATTTTAAAATTATGGAAATATGTTGCAAATAAGAGTTATTTTTTGTATATAAATAAAGGATTCCTAGTTTTTTCAATATGTGTCATGGAATCTTTTACATCCACCTGAGCTACCACCCACTCAAGCAGATGAGACTACAGTTTAACATCTAATATAAAGGCTGACACATTCATGAGTGTAGCACCCCGCTTATGCTGCAATGAACTGTCAGCAATCAATCTACCTGGTGTGGGAATACAACCTATAGCTTTCTGCACCAAAAGTGGGTATGCAGCAAAGCCACTTGGCTTTGGATCCAGAGTCTACTATTCAGGAGGAGCACAGGCTAGAAATGGTGTGGGAATTATGCTGAGAGCGAGGCTTCAGAAAGCAGTAAGGGATGTCATCACAATTAGTGACAGACTCATGGTAATCAGACTCCTGGTTAAAGATGGGGCAGTATTCATAATCTCAACCTATGCCCCACAGTAGAGCTGTAACAGGGAAGAGACGAGCACATTCATACAGCAGCTGCAGGACCTACTAGATAAAGCAGGGCAACATGAATTGGTGTTGATAATGGGTGACTTGAATTCACATATTGAGAAAGATGGAAAAGTATACAAGGGTTGCCTGGGTCCACTCGTGTGGGACAGCTGGAATAAAAAAGGCGAGGCCATTCTAGACTTCTGCCTAGCAAATGGCTTGATGATAGCCAACACATGGTTTAGAAAGAGAGACAGTCACAAGATCATAAACAAAAGTGACCAATATGCAACTCAGGTAGACTTCCTGCTAGTAAGGAAAGGGCACTGGGTTAAAATCAGCAATTGGAAAATCATCCACAGTGAAACATTCTGACCATAGCATAAACCATTGGTTGCCACAATCAGCTACAATAAGTGATCAGAGAAGGCTCTAATGTCAACAGAGACTAAGTTAAAGACAATGAAGTTGACTGGAGAGAAAGTACAACAGTTCAAGGGATTACTTGGGGCTCTAGCATTTAAAGAAGGGCAGGAAATAGGTAGAGTTGAAGAAGAATGGCAGCACCTCAAAACAGCATATGTGAGGACTATAGAACAGATATGTGTACAAGCCAGGTATGGAAATAAGTTACATAAGGAAAGCTGGTGGTGGAATGCAGAAGTCCAAGAAGTCATCAAAAGAAAGAAGGAGTGCAGAAAAAAGTGGAGATAGAAAAGATGGGCCAGGTTGGGAAAGAATACTGCTTGGCTAAGAAAGAAGTTGCAATAACAAAGAACAGGGCTGGAGGCACTCTACCAGCCTCTGGAAAAGGACTCAGTATGTTGCGCAAATAAATTATATCAGGTTGCAAGACAAAGACAAAGAGAATCAGAAGATAGTCAGGCACCCTTCACAAGGGATGCCAGCATCAACCTGCTCACCAGTTCACAGGACATCAAAAGTAGATGGAAGGAGTACTTCCAGCAGCTTTTGAATGTAGTAAACCCCATAGAAGCTATACTGCCCCAGACACAGCCTGCAATGAGAGAAGAAGAGCACACCTTAGAAGAAGTAAGAATGGCACTGAAAAAAATGATATCAGATAAAGCAGCAGGCTCAGATGAGGACACAGCAGATATGATACAGATGCTGAGTGAGATAGGGGAGAAATGGCTCCTGAGGGTACTCATAGCAATGTGGACAGAAAGATGTATCCCAAATGACTGCAGAATAAGCATAAATGTGCCAGTGTACAAGAACAAAAGGGACATCCACAATTGTGGGCAGTATAGAGGCATCAAACTCCTGCTACATTTCATGAAAGTTCTGAAGAGTGTGATTGATAAATGGATATGCACAGTAGTAGAAAGTAAGATAGGAGATGAGCAGTTCAGATTCAGATTACAATGGAACACAACTAACCCAACGTTTGCAGTGAGACAGAGAGTTGAGAAGAAGTCAGAAATGAGAGAAGAGTCCAACTGGGTATTCCTAGACATGGAGAAAGCATATGACAAGGTCCTGATAAAGCTGATTTGGGTAGTCATGTGGTGGTTCAAAATCCCAGAAACATTGGTACCATTTCTGCAGGCTATATACAAAGATCCAATGACTCAAGTAGGAATGTGTTTGGTCTCACACAGAGGTTCTCATTGGAAGTGGGTGTGGATCAGGTTTAAGCTGTGAGCCCAGTGCTGTTCATACTAGTGGTGGATTACATTAGCAAACAGGTCGGAGGGTGAAAGATCAACAAATCTGCTGTATGAAGATGACGTGGCATTACAGACAGACTCTGAGCAAGAACTTCAGCAAAGGATAGGGGAATGGAATACAAAACTGAAGGCAGATGGGATGAAACTAAGTACAGATAAGACAATGGTAATATCAGCAAATTGGTGAAATCAGAAGCTGAGAAATGAGATAGAAGGGAAGATAGTGGAACAGGTTAACATCTTCAAGTATCTGTGAGGGGTGGTTGAGGACAAGGGGTCAAAGCTAGAATCAGAGGGGTTGCAGTCAAATTACATAGAGTGTCAAGTATACTGTATGATGCCAGAGAAGCTGAAATGTAAGGTGTACAAAATAGTGGAACAACCAGTACTACTATAAGGTACAGAAACCTGGGCAATAAAGTCAGAACAGATGAGGAAGCCAGAAGTGATGGAAATGAAGCACCTGAGATGGGTAGTAGAATGCACACTGTGGATACAAAGAAATGAGGAAATAAGAGCAGAAGCCAAGGTAGCTCCAATTGTAGAAAATATAAAAACAACAGATTACAGTGGTTCAGGCATATTTGCAGAAAAGCAGAGGACAATCTGGTGAAGAAGATTTGGGACAGAGAGGAAGAAGGTAAGAGGAAATAGGGTATCCAGCAAAGAGTTGGATGGATTGTGTGAGAGAAGATCTACAACAATTAGGCATGAGTGTCAAAGAAGGCAGGAGTATGGCAAATGGGAAAAAGGGGGTTGATGATAACAATGATCCATTTGTCAGAGTTAGTCTTGGACGTGCTTACAGAATCCGACACTGTGTTCATTTGGGAGGGGATGTAGACTGATTATAAAATGAGATTGCGCTGAATGACTACTTCGCAAGCTGCCATGGCTAATCTTCCAATAGGATAAGACTTTGTCCTACTTTGTTTCTTTATGCACCACATAACACTGGTATTGTCTGTAGAGGAGCTTGTGTCCACAGCTAGTGAAGAGCTTTGAGGACAGCAGAGTGGTGCAATGGAAGCATGCTGGATCTATAATCCAGAGATTGATGGATTGAAACCATCCTCTGCTATGCAAAGGGAAAGAAAATTTTTCTTTGTTGACCAGTTCAATGCCCTGTCCCTGTACTTGGTTTCTACAGACTACTGAGAGGTGATATGTGTTTAACCTACAAGGTATTCTCTGATCCAGCCCTTAAACCTCACTTCTCATCCTTGTCATATGCTTTCTCTTGCCTTATTCTCATCAAGCAGTCCCGTGGTGTGCTCCGGCCAACATAGGTTAGTAATAGCTTCAATCCTGCGAAGCCCACAGACCTACCCTGCTGATAATAACCTACAGTCAAGTCCTTTCTGTTAGTGCCACCTGCCAGTTATCAGAGACTGTTTTAAGTTAGTAATAGCTTCAATCCAGCAAAGCTCACAGACCTACCCTGCTGGTAATAATCTACAGTCAAGTCCTCTCCGTTGGTGCCACCTGCCAGTCATCAGAGACTGTTTTAAGTATGTCCTGCTAAGTGCACGAGTTTACTTAAGCTGTTACGCCAGTGTAGGCTACTCTGTTGCAGACCTCCAGACTGCCCTCTGTCTCTCCTTCTTCCCTGCTCCCTCCACTTCTCCTACCTGCCTACAACTTTTTTTGGACTCTTACATCTCTCTGTTTTTGCCTAAACCTCTCATCTGCTCTTTCTCTGGTATCTCCTACTCTGAACTGTCCCTCCTGCAATTCTTTATTTCCTTCTAGCCACATCCTGTATTTCTATACTGAACTATCACCTCCCTTCCTTCAGATTTCTCTCAGACCATCTCTCCTGGCTGCTCTATCCCTCTCTGCCTCTCTCTCTCTGTCACACTTACCTGCGTACTGATTGTTTTTTTCTTTCGGTGTCTTTCTCCAAAGGTGCAGCCCCGCTCTGGTCTCCCTCTCTACGCTCAGGCTCACTTTGCTCCCCATACCCTACCCCTATTCCCACCCACCCCCACTTCAATTACATTTATACTATCCACTCCCACCCCTTCCTGTCCACTCACCAACTCGCAACACACTTCCTGCCTAGAATCACTCCCACCTCTTCACCACCCAAAACTTACGGGTAGCTTCTTATGGGTACTGCTGCTTAACATATAAGGCCTCTCCAGGGATCTAAACCTTGTCATCTCAATGAACAAAACATGCTGGAGGGATAGGTTCCTGACCTATAGACTCCTGACCTCTCAACCAATCAGGGACAAAGTTGAACAGAATCAGGGAAAAGTCAAGAAAAAATCAGGGACAATCAGGGACACTTAAAATATTAGTGCTATTAAGCTGAAACATTGAGAGAATCAGAGCATATGAACTAATACACCTTTTCTGAAGTAAAAGAAGTGTATAACTCTTAATTATTGTCATTATTCATTAAGTGTAATTCACCACCTTTCTGCCCAAAGTCAGTAGTTTTAGGAGGGATTCAGAGGGACAGAGAAAAAATTTGAGTCAAAATCAGGGACGTCCCTGAAAATTAGGGACAGTTGAGAGGTATGAATTAGACTCCCCATACTCTGGAATAGACCGCCTATACATGTCAAGCAGAGCGCATCCTTGGCCCTTTTCAAAAGGAACCTTGACAATTGGATGGAAGATAGGAAATTCACCTTGGGGATCATGTCAGTCACCCTGCTACATAGGGGTCCAGGGAAGTAAATAGTGCGGGAAGAAATATTCAGGGAATTGTTATGGCTAGGCTTGTATAGGCCATAGGGCCGACAGCCTAGTACCAACCTATGAACCTATGAAAACTGCAATACATCACTTACTGCTTCTACCCACCCCTCCCGCCACAACTTCATTTTTCACATATTCTACCATGTATCCTCATTTCTTTATCAAACCACTTCTCATACTCCTATCTACACTAACCTCCTATCATTCCCTCCTACCCAGTCCTCATATACACTCCCCTACCTTAAGCATCTCTGAAACCCTTCCTTCTACCTGCACCTTTATCGTATCCCCTTCTCTCTTCAACTTCTCTATTAACTGTCTGCATAAACCACGCATTCATCAAAACTATCCACTCAACTGCAAACCCAAATCTAAACTTTATAACCATTTTTTACTATCTTCTCCACTCATATTTTTTACAAATAACATACTCCTCTCTGGTGACATTCACCCCAACCCAGGTCTCCTGTCCTCCCCTCCCAGCCATATATCCCATAACACTTCTTCCATCTCCCACTTCCCTCATAATTCTATCCACTCTGTTCCACCCAACCCATGCTCTTCAGTATACAAAAACCTATCTACTGACTGAATATACAAAGTCTCACTAATAAAATCACTGACCTACACACATGGATAACCCATACCTCCGCTCATACTCTTTCCATATCTTAAACCTGGCTTAAACCACACATCAAACAATGAAATTCTCCCCCCTGGTTATAATATCTACCGCTCCGACAGATTCCCTAAAAAAGGGGATGAGTGGCCATCTTTTACTCAGCTAGCCTAAATCTCTCACCTATTACCATCCCTATCCCTGACATCTACCCAACTGAACTACTCATCCTTAACTGCCACCTTAACCCACATAAGAAATTTCCATTTATATCCCCCTGGAAACAATATTCCCACCCTAGAAAATATTCTAGCCTGGTTTTCCCACAACATACACAATGAAACCCTCATCCTCAGAGATGTCAACATAGACTGGTCCAAACTTACAATAGACTCTCTTCAATTTAGTTTAAACCTCCATGGATTTCAGCAACTGATAACATCACCCACTCACTTCAATAAGACCTCTTCCTCCAGCTCCACTATTAACTGGATACTCACTAACTCCCCCAACCTTTACCATAGCCCAACTACCTCACCAGACTCCCTAAGTGATCATCTCCCCACTTCTAGTCTAAGGCACTTCAACCAAACACCCAAATCCCACCTTTATAGACATGGTCGCAAACATACTAACTTCAATTCCACTCAATTTAACTCTATACTGTCTAATATTGACTGGTGCTTCCTTTGGCATCTTCCTCTTGATGACGCAGTGAGTAAATTCAATAGTATTTTCCTGAATAACCTCAACTCACTTGCTCCATCCAGGAAAATTAGAATCAAATCTAATTTTGCCCTCTGGCTTACCAAGGAAACTAGATCCCTTATGTACAAAACAGACAATGCTTGGAAAGCCTGGGTCAAGAAAAAAGAGCTACTCCCCACTACAATACTACTGAAAACTACAGAATCTTGTCAGGAAACAAACCGATAAAGACAAAAAAAACTACTATAACTCTGTCCAACACAATGGCACGTCCAACCCATGTATCTTCTGCACTAATTTAATCCTATCAGCCACCATACTCCCTCCTAAAGCTACCTCTACACTCCCCTTCTATCTCTCCCAGACTACTAATACCTTCTATCTACTCTTCAATAACATATAGCACATTCATTTTATAGTCCACTTGCTTCTTTATCTGACTATGCCTTATGGATATTGCTCAAACCAATATTCCATTGCTGTAAATATTGTACCTATTCTCCAGTAATTATAATACTTCTCCACCTGTTTGTTTACTCTGTATAAATTTCAAGCACATGTATTATATGTAACTACTGTATATTGTCTTAAAAATGTATTATGTTTTTGCTTATGTACACCTTGGAGCTCTTCTCCCTGGGCCTCCACTGAAAATGGGCTCTCCATGGCCCAGTGGACCTTCCCAGTAATCAAATGCCAATAAATAAAACAAATAAGTTTTGGTCAAACCGTAATAATATTCTTTCTCCTGGCCGCCCTTCCAACCCCACCCCTTTCCCAAATACAACTTCACTAGAGACTGCTAGCCTTCTCAGCAAAGACTTCATTGATACAATACAAAAACTCAATCCCTCCAACTCTAACTCTTCTACCCCTTCTCCCTTCCACCCACTCAATAAAGACCTCTTCTCCTTTCAACCTGTTTCTACTTCTTACATCAAAACACTTCTTCAGAATTTGAAACCTTGCTCTGCCTCCACAGATAATCTCCCCTCTAGCTTCCTCAATTAGCTGCTGAATCTATAGCCCATCCTGTATCCATTCTCATCAACAGATCAATTCAAGAATCCACCATACCTCACATTTGGAAGTCTTTTATCACAATCCCACTCCATAAAGGAGGAAACTCAACTGACCCATCTAACTACAGACCACTTGCCATCTTATCCCCTCTCTCTAAAATACTCGAAAAATACATTCATTCACAGCTTCTCAATTATCTCCTCCAGAGTAACCTCCTCACTCCCACTCAGCATGGTTTTCAGCCTAACCATAGCACAACTACTGCCCTCCTATCATTTACACATGCTATTGCTGAGGCCCGTGACAACAACCAACTCTTATTCTGTTTTTTCCTCGACCTTTCCAAAGCTTTTGATACTCTCACCTTTTACTACTAACCAAACTGGCTAATCTTTACTACCTCCCTAACCTGGTTCTCTAGCTATCTCTCTTATAGGCAGCATTCAGATGGCTCTCATCCTGCTCTCCCTTTATTCCAGTACCATCTGATGTTCCACAAGGTTCCATCTTGGGTCCCCTCCTGTTCATTCTTCCAACAATCCACCCTCATCCAATATGCAGATGACTCTGCTCTTATCTTCACCTCCAGTAATATCTCTGAACTTCTTACCCTAACCCAAAATACCTTCTTATCTATCGAAATATGACTATCTGATAATCTACTCATTCTTAACCCAAAGAAGACCAAGCTATTGCTCTTTCTCACCAGTCCCTGTCGAACCACAAATCTACTTTTACTATTACATCCTCTAATAACACTACCATAAAACCCAAACCTCAAACTAAACTCCAAGGTGTCATCATTGATGATGAACTGAAGTTTAACCTTCACTTACTACAATGTATAAAAAAAATCACCAGAAACTAGGATTACTATATTACAATAAAAAATTCCTAAACTCCAATGCCAGACTCTTCCTGGCTCAGGCACTTCTCCTTCCATCCCTTCTATATGCTGCCCCAATTCCAACTAATATTCAACCCACAACCTTGCTCAAACTTCAATAAACATACCACAAAATAGCTGGATTCATTATGAACTCTCCCTATAACTTTCACCAGTGCCTAGCTTTAAATGCCCTCCAATGGTTTGAACTCCCCCAACAACTCCTGCTATCACAATTTCAAGCATTACACACCATTCTATATAAGCCACTTTCATGCCCTGCTCTATCCTCTCTCATATCCCCCTACTCCCCATCTTGGACCCTACACAGCTCTAACCAGCAACTTTTACATATTTACCATCCAAAAAATGTGGGTAAACTCCTGTATAAATGCTCTGTTGCCCAATCTTGGATGAACTCCCTGTACACATTTGCTCCATTACTCACCTGTAACACTTTAAAAAATAAATTAAATTACATCTTTTCATCACCAAGACGTGCCCCTACCATGACCCAACCTAAACTCCATTTCTCTGTTGTTTCATACTCCCATCACTAGAAATGCTTTCAATATTCTCCCCCTATTTTTAAATTTGTATCTACTATGAGGTTACCTAGTTAACACATATTCTCCATACTATACACTTGTATAATGTGTTGAATAATATTGTTTATCTCTTTTGACATATTCTATTTAGTTTAAGAAGTATGTGCTTGTTTTTTAACTTTTTTATGTTTTCATTTTTGGACTGTAACCTTGTACTATCCTGAAGTGTGTACTGACATATGTACTGTAATGTTATTGAGTGTGAATTTTAGTTTTTAATTATGAAACTTCTTTGTGATCTGGAATTTTTCTCCTCAGGTATCCAATATAAATAAATCCTCCACAGCATTATTCTGCATATGCTGTCCTCACAAATTCCATTTATTTCTATGTCATTTGTGCCTTCCCATTTCTAAAGATCCAAACCCAGTTCTTTCATCTCCTTTACAACATTCAGTACTTTGATTGCAATTAGTTTATATTTTGATTTCCATTTTCTAGTAATTGTTTTCTTTGGCAGCCAAATACATTAAACCTAGCAAGGCCATACTAAGTCTGTGCAATTCATATCCTGTGACCCAGATGAAAATAATAAATTCCTTAGTTACAACCATTTGCTCCCCCAACATTTCTGACATGGTACTCTGCAAGGAGTTTTTTAAATCTGCCAACTAATTACACTCCCCAAAACATGTTCTTGATTATCTCTTTCTTTCCCATTAAAACCAACATTTGCTGTCTACCTAAGGAAAAATTATCAGAAGTCTGGTTGGGATATAAAAATACCTGTGAAAACCCATCAAAGCAAAATTTTAAACCTTCAGTACTTTGTTGCATACCTGGGAGTCATATAGATGTCCTCCCATTGTTCCTTTATAATTTGCCTTTCCAGTCTCTCCCTTTCCAATATTTTCTAACTTCTGACTGATTCTTATAGTTATCAAGCAAAATGTTTTATGCTCTACTAATTATCCCTTTTGTAAAAGCAGCTTCTGTTCTAGACTTAACATAAAAACTCTACCAGAGATGATCTTTCACTTAGCACTCTCCCATCCCTTTCTCTTTGCCTATACTTTGATATCAATCCATGTTAGGAAAGGCAGTCTCTAATCTGGGGTCTACATATCTTTTTGGCTTCATCCCACTCTATTACCTTCCCCTCTCTAATTATTTGCTCTCAAACCTTGGTTCATTTGCCAGTTGTTTGCACTAAATTCCATCACCCTCTTACCTATTTTGTACACTCCTACTTGCAGTCATCCCTACTGGTGAAATCTCCCTTTTCTGTTCCTATATTGGCTTAGTTCTTTGAAAACGTTCCATTACTTTGTGAATATAATATTCTGCATGGTTGCTGTTATTCTCCCTAAGGCTCTGCATCAAATTTCTATTCTCTGTTTATTAATCAAACCTTCCTCTGTTTTATCATCATCCCTTTCCACTTTGATTTATAACCTTTTGATCATGTTATGTGTATGAGATATAACTATGCAACTCAAAAGTATCCCTTCAGATCAGGTAATTCTAAATCACCATGTGCTATACTCAAGGATCATTGTATCTTACTTAACTCTTGTCTTATTCTCCTTCCAAATAAATTTCCTCAATACTTTATTAATTATCGTCGACAACTTCTCCTCTGGTTGACAAAAATATGCCTGCCCTATACATGTAGAAACTATAAACTTTTTCACTGCTTGTATATTACTATCCATATCCATAAATCAAGAGTTTCCAGTTTTTAAGTTTTTGCTTTATTTTTTTCCTTTAGTCTCTTTCTATGTATCCTTAACTGTTATAACAGAATTCTTATTAATCAATGCGCCTAAATACTTCATATTACCACGTCCCCATAAATATGGGCATTGTTGTGTGGGTGCATAGTTTATCTCTATAACCTTTGTTTTATCTTTATTAATTTAATATCCACAAAACACTTGAGAGTGAGCTTCCCATGCAAAGTTTATGACACCTGTCACAATACTGGAATAGGTTGTACAAAGAGGACTCCCAAAATGGAGTCTACCTGTTTGACCCACTGAAGTATGTCTTGAACTAGATAAGAAATTATTGGAATGTGTTGACTGAGAGAATTTTGGTGTCTAGAGTGACCTGAGATACTACTGGATTTTCTTAATGGCTAAATATGTGGATAGTAAATTACAACCATTATGGCTGAAAAGGAACAACATTTTGAGGGATTTCTGGGATTTTTTAAGATGTTTAAGCAAAGGGCTTTATTGTGATAATATTTTTTTCCTTACAATAGATGTGGTTGATTTATTTTCTTGCATTCCTCACCAGTAAGGCCTCCTTTTGTTGGAAGAAATTTTTTTCGAGGACGGCTCACTTACACACAACGAATGTACGCTGGTTATGCAATTAATAGCTTTGTTGTTGAAATACAATTTTATTTACTTTAAGGAGGAATTCTTTCACCAGATAAAAGGGGAAGCCATAGGCGCCCCTACATACGCAAATTTAGTACTGGTGAAATGGGAGGAGAAAGTAGTATTAAAGTCTTTATACTGTGACAATTGGATTTTATATAAAAGATTTTTAGATGAGATATGTTTTTATGGGTTGGGCCTGTGGAAGTTATTAATGATTTTATTGTTTTTTTTTAACTGATACTACTGAGTTTCTAGAATTCACACACAGTGTTAGCGAAGAAAAATTGCAGTACCTAGATATTGATATATATATATATATATATATATATATATATATATATATATATATAAGGAATATAATGCTTTTAACTGAAAAGTTTTTAGAAAAAACACATTTTCAAACTCATATCTACACTACAACAGTGCGCATCCCATGCACTACAAGAAAAATATTGTCAAGGGTCAATATATTAGATCAAGTAGAATGACATCACATAATGAGGAATTTTCTAAAGAGATGGTGCTATTAAGGCAGTTCTCTACAGCTGGGAATTATCATGCTTGGCTGATTGATCAGGTGGAAAAGGAGGTACGTGAAAGGAGGGTAGAAAAATTTAAGCCTATTTTGGGTATTAGTCTCCAGAATGAAGAAGAGGAGAAACAGGTCTAACAGGACTCATATGGAAATGCCTTGGTAATAGAATACAATGGAAGTTCCAATTTGATCAGGTCTATCTTGGACACTGAATGGAATAGGTTCATTGCACTCACAGACCTTGAGAAATTATCTAAGAACAAATTAAAAGTGGTCTTTAAAAACTCATGCAGTTGGAAAAATTTATTAGAAAAAGAATTAGGGCAGAATAGTGCAATAAGGAAAAGAAAAGAAACTTTCAAATGTGACCACTGTGCCCAATGTAGTTACATAGCAAATAAGGAGAGTGTTTATCTGGAAAGTAGAAACACAATGATCATTTTGTAAGGAATACAGTAACTGTGAGTCTAGCGGCCTTGTTTACCTAGTCATATGTCAGTATTGTCAGGCATTTTATGTCGGTAAGACTGAGCGCAAACTCTGAAGAAGGATATATGAGCATGCTTATGAGATTCAGTCTCAAAAGGACACCAATGCTTTATATATGCATAAGCAAAGATGTAGTAATGCCCAATTCAAGTTCTTTGTCACAGAAAGTGTAAAGATGGACGGAATGGGTGGGCTATGGGAAGAGGCAACAGAATACAGGGAGCTTTGGTGGCAGATGACCCTCCAAGCAAACAAATTTCCTGGACTAAATGATTATATCTCAATAGCCACTGTGCTTAAGTTAAGGGCAACGAAGCTTTAACAATGTTTCCCCAAGGATAGACTTATTTGATAAGTCTTTGCAATATGTATTTCACCCCCTGAACAGATTTCTAACAGCAAACAGACTTTTAATAGCAAATGTATATTTTTTATAACATATACATACATATATATATATATATATATATATATATATATATATATATATTTTTTTACTTAAACGTTAGTCAACAAAGCATATGTCGTGTGTGTATTTACTGTATTTTTCAAGGTTGCAATTCAATAAAAGGACACTAGAGGGAGGTTTATGTTCATTTTTTCCATGCCTTTTAGTAAAGTTTTAAAGCATAGATTTTAATATTAACCTAAGAAAATTTTAACAATGTACATTATTATTTATCTTTTTTAGGAAAAGGTATAGTGACAGTATTGTTTTAAAATGTCAGCTGTATTTACATTTATGGTCTTTTAAAATGGTTATCTTAAATTGTATTTAACACAGTCAACCATACTGCTTTTCACATTTTGTATTAAGTAATGGCTTTTACAATTTCATTGGTTAATTAACTAATTTTATCAGGTAGGGGAAGTATAAATGTAAAGGTTTTAACAGTCAGTCCACTTCTGAAGAAGTAATTTGAAACGAAAACGTATTGTGTAGGAAACGTTAATGTGAGATCTATATGCGTTTCCATTAAAGTTACGTTTTGGCACTTTAGCAGCTGGGCTTCGATCTTTAGTGGTACCTGTGAATGTGTTCTGAGTTTTAAATCCAGAGTAACCTATAGAGCATTTGGGTGCAACATAGAGAAAATTGTTTGAAGAGTGAGCATTTGGAAGTAAGGATTCCTTGGAAAGTGTTGAGTCTGAATAGATTTAAAATAAGCCTTCAGTCTGCTTTTTTCCCTGGAGACTAGAACAGATCTGAATAAACTCTTTTTCTCCAAAGATGGGGGCACACTTCTTCTATCACTTCTAGTAGAACATAGTTTGAGTTAATGCTGGGCATAAAATCTTCCTGATGTTTGGGAACATGAGGAATACCTGAGAGGACTGGTTTGAAATCCCCCTGAAGTTTGTAACTTCTGTGTACGATGCTTAATATCCAGGAATATGAACAGATTGTTCTCCATAATGGGAGGAAAAGGAAAAATGTATCTGTTCTGGAGAAAGTAGACAATTGGCTGGAGTTGCGAAAAGGAAGAGAAGAGGGGGCTGAACAGGTACAGTTAGGGCTCATTACTTTACCACTATTAGTATTGGAGCCCTGGAACCCACTCTGCTTGGCCTTAGACCCCCCCAGCCATTTTGTTTTAAATTGGCCTATGCCTGATTCTTGCTTAGGTTTAGATTGGTTTCTATAAAAAAGACCTTGTTTTGCAAGGTAGTTTGTGTCATATCTAAGCATGGGTGAAAGAAAAAGTTGTTTCATCCCTTGAATCAATTTACCTCTCTCTTTCATCTTTTTTCAATACTTTAGCTGTCAGACTCCCAAACAGCAAATCTTTATCCAGTACAGCATTCAATAACAAAGCCATGATGTCCTCCGGTAAAGTCTGGAACCTTAGTCATGCATACCTCTGGATGACACAAACAATGGCATCATAACCAAATGGAATTTTTAGCAACTTGAGAGGCAGAATGAATGACTTCTTAAAGTTCTGATCTCACATCTAGGTTAGGAATTTCAGAAATCTGCTGATCTACACTGTCTAACGCAGCTAAAAATAATTTAATAATATCTGACTATTAAAAGCCCTAAATGACAGAGTTGCAGAGGTATAAACTTTTACTAAACATGTCAAGGGCTCTGCCCTCCTTATCATTCAGAAGAGAATTAGGAGGAGGAGCTAATTTGGCTCCCTTCTTCATGTCTAAAGAGATAACATCATAGACGGTACCAGTAGTTTATAAAGATATTTGTGCTAATCCTGTACCCTGTAAAATTTGTCTGGCCTTTTAGGAGCTGGAGATTGCAAATTTGGCATTAGTGAAACTGCTAAAAGGCACCTTCTAAGGCTCCAAGCATGGAGGGGGGTTACTGACAGGTTTAGAACCATTCATATGGAGTAGGTCAAAATATCAAATCTTTTGAGTGTCAGATATTTCTCTACCTTCTCATTTATAAAAGTCATTCATCTCAGACATAGCTTAAAAAAGAAAGTTCCTCATTAAGAGAGCCAGAGGAAAGAGTACCTTCCACATCTGACTCATAGTCAGAAGGAGAAGGTTTTTGAGAGAGAAATACTAAAATATAAGAGAAGGATTTTTCTAGTAGAATTATTTCTGACATTTACTTCTAAGTAACTCAAGCTAGAAAAGTTATGTACTGTGAGACATGGTGCTACAGCTACAATGGGAGACTGCATGCCCAAAGATTCTTGGATTTTTGTCAAATATAATTTTTATTGGTTTTTGCAAGTTTCATGAAAAAAAAAAGAAAAAATGAAACAGAAACAAAAAAGCATAATACATTATATAGAAATAACAGTCTTTGCTACATAAAGAGATTGTAACATTGAGAGTAAGCATACATATTATACCATAGCAAAGCAAAACCTAGGAAAATACACTAAAAAATAAAAGGAGAAAAAGGATTAACTACTATCCTAAACACTCGGATTTGCTAAATCAAAATCATAAACCTTAGGGCTAGAGAGTACTAGAGAAACCCCCTTATAATAACTAATGAGATATAAGATAAGATATAATTATCCTTATTTAAACAGAGAATGAATGATGGATAGAGGAAAACATGTATGTCTGATTTATGAGTAAAATGAGAGGGGAAGGGGGTATATTGTTAGCATAACACTATTTACACAATTGTAACTATTTACAACATGGATGCCATAACAAGTGTATAAAGGGGCAACACACCAATGTGATAAACAATAGAGTATCATCCGTATTTATTTGTTATAGGACTAGAAAACTCACACACAAAGGTCTTCACAGATTGTGATTATAGTAATGAATGTTGTACGATGATTACTTTGTTTGAATTACGTCAAAGAGACTGCACCAGTATTTCTGGAAATAGTCTTTTTTTCGTTTTACTGCTAGCGCAAAGTTTGTGTGCAGATATATACTTAATTGCCATTGTTTTAAAGTTCTCCCAAGAGATTACTGAGGGGTTCACCCAGTTCTTAGCTATAAAGTATTTGAGAAGGGCACACACAGTTATTAGGATGTGTCAACGGACTCCTGTTAAAGGTTTCGGAATTATATTCAGGATTGTGGTTTGCCAGGAGAAGGTAGTCTTCTCGTAACCTATTTTTTCCAGTTGAACTCTAAGGGAGCACCATAGTTTATATATGTTTTTACAACTCCAGAAGATATGGAGTATATCTGCATGCTAGAGGGAACAGAAAGGACATGATAGATTTTTGTTGTACACAGATTTTAATAGGACAGCTGGAGTATAGTATGAGTTATTATTGATCTTAAGCTGGGTATAGATGAAATTCTTAAAAGGGGTTAGATTCAGGGTGTTCCGGATTGCTTCATATTTGGACTCAGTAGAAATTTCACCTTGTATGTCATTCCAGTATTTGGAGTATAGAAGCGATTGTTGATATTTGATGTTTATTAAAAGCTTGTAGGCATGAGATAGCATTTTGTTCCTAGGGGAAAGGGTTTTTATTATTGATTGTGTTAGAGCTATATCTTTCTCACACACTTTGATGTTAGCAAATTTTTGTTTTATTAATGAATTATGTTGTCTTAACATAGGGTCATATCTACTTGGGGCCCCAAAGAGTCCTTTGACATCCGCAAAGTTCTTAGGATGGTAAAATTGCCATACCATGGCATTTTTAATTATGGAAAAGTTAGACAGGTATAGCATATTATTATTGATCTTAATATTTGGGTTTAGGTGGATTGGTTGGAGAACCACGAGAGTATCCTGTAAATTAATAGAACGCAACAATGCTTGAAAGATATTTATTTTATTTTTTAATGCAGGTAGAATTTTAGATTTGTATTCACTGTCAAGCTTTAAAAATGGGATAGAGTGAGGGTTTAGTTTGAGTGATTGTATATACTTGCTCCAGATTTTGATGCAGGTTGGGGTCCAAGTTCATAGTTTGCAATTTGGATTAAACGGCTTGCGTTTATAATACTGTAGTAGAGATTAAAATTGGGGCGGCTCAATTCACCTTTTTCTTTTGGAAGTATTAGTCTTTATAAGAGATTCTGGTTGATTTAGGGAACTAAAGGAATTTTGAGATAGTGGTTTCCATTTTACTGAAGAAATATTTGGGTATATTCAGGTTTATGGAGTTTAAACGAAATAATATCCTAGGAAGAATGTTCATTTTAATAATAGCAGCTTTTGACAGTAAGGATAGATTGATGTTTTTCCATCTGGACAGGTCATTGTTTATTTGTTCTCAGACTTTACTCAAGTTTGCTTTCATTAAATCCTGATGTGTGCGCATAAAGTTTATTCCTAGATATTTGATTTAGTATTTGACACGCATGTCAGGCAGAGGGAAGTAGGATTCTAAGTGTTTATGAGGATTTAATGGGAAAATACGTGAGTTTGTGGGATTTAGTTTATAATTTGCAGCATTAGAAAAGAGACTTATTGATTACGAATTTTGTGAGGATCACTATTTGGTAGCTCGAAATAAATGGTTAAATCATCAGCAAATGCTGAGTATTTTATCTCTGTGTTAAATACTCTTGGTATATGATGATAGTTTTTTTGGCTAATAAGTAGTAGGAGAGGTTCAAGATAAATATTAAAATGATATGGTGAAAGACGGCAGCCCTGCCTAGTTCCATTAGTAATTTTAATAGGGTGGGACATTGTTTTATTAATGTACAGGGAGGAAGTAGCATTGCTGTAAAGCATTTTTATAGTGTTAATCATAAATTCAGGGAAGTTGAAGTATTGCATGGTTAACTATAAAAAGTTTAGGTCCACACTGTTAAAAGCTTTAGTGGCATTAAGCATGAGTCCGTATCTTGGGTGGTTATCATTTTTTAGAAATAACATTATTGTGTCTAAAGTGAGGGTATTGTCCCATAGTTGTCTTTGTTTCATGAAACCTAACTGCTCAGGGGAAATAACTGAAGCCAGAACATTCTGCATTCTACTTGCTAGGATAGATGTCAGAATTTTAATATCTATATTAATGAGAGCAATGGGTCTGTAGCTAACAGGGTTATGGTTGTCAGAATTAGGTTTCAAGATGAAAACTGTTTTAGAGTTGTTCATATATTTATCAGTAATCCCCATAAGGATGATGTAATTGTAGAGGTTAAGAAGACTTTTAGTAAGTTGATCATTAATAATTTGGTAAAATTCACCTGTAAAGCCGTTCCTGGCATCTTGATGGGTTTGAGTTTTTTGACACCTAACTTTATTTCATTCAGTGTTATAGGACTAGCTAATCAATTATGTTGTGTGTGACTTAGTTTAGGAAAGGTTAGCTTATAACAGAATTCCTTATAGATGTCCTTATGAGTTTAATTTTTAGGGTTATAAATTTTACTAAAGATATCTGTGAAGGAATTAATAATTTCATAGTTACTGTATAGGGTTTTTCTTTATACTTTAATTCAGATATATAGTTTGGGCCATCTTTGATGTTTATAAGTTTGACCAGTGTTCTGGAGGGGGTTTGTGCCCATTCTGAGTATCTATGCAGGAGTCTCAATTTGGCTAAGGATTGGTTTTATTGATGAAGGGAGTATATATTTTTTTTGAGTCTCATGTAGTTTATTTTCTAGGTCCAGAGAGTATTTATTTTGAAGTTGTACATCGATCTTCTTGTACTCATTAGTGAGATCAGTGATATACATTTTCTCCTTTTTTTATAGTAGGATGCTTTTTGTATACGTTTCCCCTCTGATAACAGCTTTGGCAGTAGCCCACTGAACATCTAAAGGGATGGAATACATATTGGAATCAAGCTCAAACTGTTTCAAATATTGGTTAATTTCGTATATAATAAGAAGTTATGTACCTACCATAACGTTCCATGTTAGTTGTCTTCTCGCCTTCTTTCTTGCTTGATGGGTTCGGAGCCGATCCCTCGGCTCCGACTCGGCACTTGCTAAGCTCGAGAGTCACTTTTACCAGCTCGAGGCAGCCCCATATCCCATGATGCAAGGCGGTAAGTACCCAGATCTCGTTTGATGACAAAGGGCAATAGCACCAAGCATAAAATACTTCCCAAAGGAAGAAAGAAAGAAAACTTACAGATGGAAGAAGGACCAGGTCTGAATGGTCTTCAGCATAATAATTTCTTGTAACAAGGTCTATCCAGGCCAGGGGGAAGGAGGGAGGGTCGCAAGAAAGAAGGCGAGAGAAGACAACTAACATGGAACGTTATGGTAGGTACATAACTTCTTAATGTTAAGTTGTCAATATCGCCTTCATTCTTGCTTGATGGGACCGCGTCCCTAGCACCTCTATCCTGGGTGGCTCAATGGAACAAACTCTTGAGGACTGTACAGCCAAAGCTGGCTCTGTCCCTGGAGGCCAAGTCCAATTTGTAATGGGAAACAAAAGTGTGAGGAGTGGCCCAAGTGGCCGCTGCACAAATAGTGTCTAAAGGAAGTCTAGCTTGAAAAGCTGTAGAAGTAGCTAAGCTCCTAGTTGAATGTGCTTTAGGTTTCGAGCACAGCTGTTTTCCCCTGAGCAGATAAATTTCAGAGATGACCGAAGAAAGCCATCTGGACAAGGTCACTTTAGAAACAGGAAGGCCTTTTTATTATCCGCGATAGGAAACAAAAGTTGATCAGATTTTCTAAATTTTTTGTTCTGTCCAAATAATATCTAAGTTGACGGTGGACATCAAGATAATGTAGCTTTTGTTCAGCTCTATCTGAATAGTTTGGGAAAAATACAGGGAGATCAATGGATTGATTCAAATTGTTCTTTGAAGCGACCTTAGGCAAAAGGTTGGATTAGTTCTCAAAGATACTCTGTCTTTGTGAAAAACCAAATAGGGGGGTCGAACCGAAAGAGCATGAAGTTCAGACACCCTCCTGGCAGATGTAATAGCCACTAGGAATAAAGTTTTCCAAGAAAGATATTTCAGGGAACAAGAAACAGCTGGCTCGAAGGGGAAGAATCAAGGATGTCAGCACTAAATTTAGATCCCACTGAGGAGGAGGATTCCTGATTGGAGGCTTTAGTAGGAAAATTCCTTTCAAGAAGGCCCTGCAGAGCTTATGGGACATAATATTATGATCTGCTATCCCGACATGAAAATTGGAAATAGCAGCCAATTGAACTCTAACTGTGGAAGAAGAGGAGCCTGCATGAAAAATCTCTGCTAAGAAGTCCAGGACTGCCTGAACAGGGGCAGTAAAAGGATCAATATTCTTGGCCTTAGCCCAATAAGAGAAACGTTTCCATTTGCTTGTATAAATCCTCCTGGTAGAGGATTTTAGCGAAGCTACTATGATGTCTCTAACTGGGTTAGAGATCAAAGGAAGCCTGGCTAAGGAAGGAAGTGGAGCAACCATGCTGTGAGGTTGAGAGAAGGGACTGACCAGTGCAGCTGTCCCGATTGGTGTATCAGAAGATCTGGCACTGGGTCCAGATGCCACGGCTGCACCAAAAGGTGATGATGGAGGAACGGAAACCATACCTGTCGAGGCCAGTAAGGGGCAATGAGAATCAATTTGGCTCTCAAAACGGTAGCTTTCTGGATAACCTGAGGGATCAGAGGAAATGGAGGGAAGGCATAAAGAAGTCCCTGGGGCCAATCCTGGGTCAGAGCATCTCTGGGGGGAAGGCCTGATAGAGGGAAGAGGCTGAAGAAGTCTGGACATTTGCTGTTTTGGGGAGTAGCAAAAAGATCGCAACATGGACGACCCCATTCCAGAAAAATCTCTTCCGCTATAGATTGCTTGAGAGACCACTCGTGAGGCATGAGAATAGCTCTGCTCAATCTGTCCGCTACAATGTTGGTTTTCCCAGGGATATGCGTTGCTACCAGAAACCGATGAGAGGAGATCGCCCATTGCCATAGTCTGAGCGCTTCTCGACACAAGGGGTAGGACTTGGTTCCGCCCTGTTTGTTGATATACCAAACTACAGACATGTTGTCTGTGTGGACTGCAATTGTCCCTACAGGAAGAAAGTCGTTGAGGGCTTGCAATGTTAAAAGCACTGCTCTCATCTCCAGGACATTTATGTGCAGATGGTACTCGAACGGCTGCCACGTCCCATGAACCATCCTGCCCTGATAATGACCCCCCCACCCGATCAGGGAGGCATCCATGGTGACAGTGGCTATCGGGGATGGGGGTACAAAGTGTCTGCCTTGGTGAATCTGAGGAGATGTGATCCACCAAGCAAGATGCTCTTTGCATGTCTGTGTCACCAGAATCTGGTGACGCATTGGAAGTTGCTGGTATGACCATTGTGTGAACAGCATCCACTGAAGAAGGCGCATATAGAATCGAGCCAGGGGAAGAAGAGTAATGGCCGCAGCCATGAGACCTAATACCTTTAGAACCATTCTGGCCTGTACTTTCTTGTTGGCCAGAATGATCCTGACATGACTCTGAATGTCTGAAACTATTTGATCTGTAAGGGTAGCTGACATCCGAACAGTGTTTAAGTTTAAGCCTATGAAGGTAATAGACTGGCAGGGCGATAAGGATGACTTTTCGAAGTTGATTGAGATGCCCAAATGAGAACAAAGGTTTATTGTGTAATCCCTGGCTTGTATAAGCTGATGCCTGGTGGTGGCTGACAGGAGCCAGTCGTCGAGATACGGAAACACCTGGAATCCTTGACGTCTCAGGTGAGCCGTGACCACTGCCATGCATTTGGTGAACACTCTGGGGGCTGTAGTGAGACCAAAGGGCAGGGCTCTGAACTGGAAATGACTGGACCCCAGCCGAAAGCGGAGAAATCTCCTGGAGCGCCTGTGAATTTTGATGTGATAGTACGCATCCTGAAGATCTATTGAGCACATCCAGTTGTCCTTCTGTAAGAAGGGCAGAATTGACTGAAGAGTGACCATTCGAATCTTGTCTTCCTGACAGACTTGTTGAGTCTGCTGAGATCCAATATTGGTCTCCAGTCTCCGTCTTTTGGGGACCAAAAAGAACCTTGAGTAGATTCCGGCTCTGAATGGTCTATTGTAATTGGCTGAATGGCTCTTTTTGCAGTAGTTTTGAGACTTCTAACTCTGCAATTTCCCTTAGACCGGTGGTACATCTGGAAGGGAATTTGAGGGAAGGGACTTTCCTCGAAAGGAATTATGTAACCCTTGGATATGATCGACTGTACCCATCTGTCTTGAGTGAGGGAATGCCAGGCTTCTGGGTACAGTGATAATCTTCCCGACTGCCTCCAAGGAGGGACAGCCGGGCAACATCTCAGGGATGCTGAAAGGGCTTGTCAGAGAGGCTCTCTGTTTCCCTGGTTTTCGACCCCTCTGCCTCTAGAGCGGCGTCTGTTGTTGTTACCCCTCTGCCTCTAGGGGTAAACTGACCACGTGAATCCGGCGTGACTCCTTGGGATTTACGGAACCACATTTTCCCACCCTTCTGTCTTTTGGGATAAGGTCTAGAAGGGGTGGAAAACGGACTCCAACAGCAGAAAGAGTCTTGCCGTCCTGTTCGCACCTGGTCAAGGTTTCCTTCACCTGAGGGCCAAACAAAGCTGACCCATCAAAGGGAGAATTTGTGAAGGGCCTTAAAGGGATCCGCAAAATCACATAGCCGCATCCAGGCTTGGCGCCTAAGAGCCACACCTGTACCTGCGGCTCTACTCGCTCCATCCGCAGCATAAGATATTAGCCGCATGGAGGAGTTTGCAATGGAATTGAGGGTTCCTAGCTGCGAAGCAATTTTTCTTGAGCCCCTGCAGCTGTAGGATCCTGAACTACTTCACCCAGCTCCTTAAGGATATCCCTCTGGAGTCTGGTGAAGTGACATAGGTAATTCAGCGAATGCATAGCAAAGGTCGCTGAGGAAAACATCCGCCACTGCACTATCCATGGTCCTAGAGTCCTTATTAGGAGGATGGACGGGCACGGAAGGATCTGCAAGTTCCTTTTGGTGGCCGCAGCCACCACCATGGCATCAGCGGGGACACCCTTAGTGAGGAATTGCTTGTCACACGGGCAGTGATAAATTTTGAAGGCCTCCTAGGGACTGGCTCTACAGAGTCAGGAGCTGCCCACGCCTTTCGTGCAATAACCTGCATAAGGGGGTCGAAGTGCGGAGACACCCAGGAGGTGGAGGGCCGAGATCCAAACGCCTCTAGGTATACTGACTCATCCTCAGAGGGATTGTTGGTGGGCCAGTTTCCCCTCTGTTTAAGGAGTTCTAGGATGTCTGAGAAGGAGACATCCTCAGAGGGGGATCTAGGGGATCCCTCTGACTCATCAAAGTCAGTATCCGAAGTGACAGACTCGGGGGAGTCTACATGCTTCCTCTTACAAGTCCTCTTCCTAGGAGGATCTCCCGAAACATCAGGAGAATCCTCGGAAGAAGGGGAAATTCCCAATGGGGAAACCTGAGGCGGAGGATCTCTGGGTCCTGTAGCAAGAGAAGTGGCAGAGATGTCTACAGGTACTACAGAGGGAGGAGCTACGGGAACAGACTGCTGACTGATACCAGTGGCCAGCACACTCTTCATCACCTCGAATGCTCCCCTCCCAGGGAGGTCCGAGAGAACCCGCTCCGAAGAGCTAGGAACTCCAGGGACCACCGAAAGGGAAGTCTCCGAGGCAGATGTCGGAGCCGAGCTCACCAAGGCCGAGGCTCCAAGGGGAAGAGCAGGTTCGGACAAGGGTCCGATGCCACTCACCCCCTCGGAGGAGACCATGGAAGCCCAACCACCGAATCCCTCTAAGGAAGGTCTCGAAGAGGAGATAAGAGTAGAGGCTGAAGGAACAGAAGGGGTATCCGTCCTCCAGCCGTAGCAGTAACCATTCCCGAAGACTCCAACTCCAAGCTCTGGGGTAGAGTTGAAGGAGGAACTGTAACGGGGTGTGGACCAACAGTCGTCTGTTGAGACGGACTATGTAACATTTGGGCCAGTACCTGTGACTTAAGTAATCTACTGACCACTCTCTCTAGGTCATGATCTGACAGTCTGGATGACCTTGAAGATCGGCTCCGATGGCTCTGTTCCGAAAGAAGAGGTGAAGCCGGAGCCGAAAGTATCGGCTCCAAGGAAGGAGACCTCGACCTCTTCCTGGAATGAGCCATCGGAACCGATACTATAGATCCTGTCGGAGCCGACTTCGGGGAGCCGACAGGAAGCCTCGATGTATCGGCTCCAGCCGGAGCCGATACAGCCACCAAAGTAACGGTGTCGGAGCCGATCGGAGCCGACATCGATGCCTGTGCCACATGGGGGTCGGAACCGATCGGAGCCGACACCGAAGTGGTCGATGCAGATTCGGCACCGATAGCCATCGGTGCCGAAGGCTTTGTTAAGCCAGAATCGGCTCCAGCCCGAGCCGATCTCGACTGAACGAAGTCGAGCCGAGGCCGCAGGCTTAGACACAGAAGCCTGGGCCTTGGAAGATTTAGCTGATTTTGATGGAGCCGACTTAGCCGGAGAGCCCTCCGGCTTAAGAAGGCCCCTAAGTATCAGCTTGTTGCGTCTTTCCTGCAGGACTCTCTGGCTGAAGGAATGACAAATAGCACAGGAGTCCTGCAGGTGAAGAGGCCCCAGGCAATACAGGCAAGAAGTGTGACCGTCTGTCAGAGACATCTTCTGACAGCACGAGTCACACTTCTTAAAACCTGAGACCCTCTCCTTTGACATGGTGCTTCACAAAACACACACACACCAGTCAAAACTTAAATTAAGAAAATACCAAAAAGGTATTCCTAAAAACAAACACACACACACCCTAACAGGGAGGGGGATGGGATGGGTAAGTTTGACTAGAAAAAATTAAAAGAGACAGGGAATTTCTGTCAGGAAATCTAAAATATTAACTTATAACTAAGAATAAAAGGTTTTTTAACAAAAAGGGGCTTTAATATCAATAAAGTGAATCACTTACCAGGAGCTGGTAAAAGGAGGACCTCATAAGCGAAGCGGCAAACGAGATCTGGGTACTTACCGCCTTGCATCATGGGATATGGGGCTGCCTCGAGCTGGTAAAAGTGACTCTCGAGCTTAGCAAGTGCCGAGTCGGAGCCGAGGGATTGGCTCCGAACCCATCAAGCAAGAATGAAGGCGAGATTGACAACTTAACATCATCTTTTTTAAAGATATTACTATTTAATGACCAGGTGGGATTGCTGCCGCTACCCTTAAGGTGTTATGTTGGGTTGATACTCACAGATACATTATAGTGATCTGGGATATATCTTGTCTCAATGGCAACATTATTAATTTTATTTGAAAAGACATCTGAAATTAAGAAATAATCCATTCTAGACCACACTTTGTGAGATGTCAAGAAACAGGTATATCTGTTAGCTGTACTGTCATGATCAAATATTTGGAATGGGTCAATTAAGTAGAAATTATTTATCAGGTCATGAATAGATGCAGTTAGTTGGGGGGGGTTGTTTCCTGTTTTTGTTTGAGCTGTCATTCAAGGGGTCAATAAGTGCATTCCAATCTCTACCAATAATAAAGAAATGATTGGTATAATGTAATAATAAATTGTGAATGTCGTACACAAATAGATGCTGGTTTGCACATGGACTATATATGTTTAGAAAAAGTATAGGACAATTTAATTGAGGGTAAGAACATGAAAATATACATCACCTACCATTAGGGTTCGATTTAGTGGTTAAAATTTCCCCAGGGAAGGTTTTTTTTAATTAAGATGGCAGTACCTTTCGATGAAAGACTATCTCCAGCTGAAACTATATTTCTGATCCAATTTCTTTTCCTATCATTATCCCATTGGTCATTTTTCAGGTGTGTCTCTTGTAGACAGAAAATATTAGATTTATCCTGGTATATCAGATGCATAATCAACTTCTTTTTTTTATTTTCCTGAAGGTCATTTATATTCCAAGAATTAACTTTAATCATTATGCTTTAGGATTTAAGTGTGCAACATTGTACAAGTAGTTTTAAAGAAAGAAATTTGTACAGACTTGACATTATATTAAGCATAGTGTTAGCTGATGTCCTATTAAGTGAAAAAGTTAGCTTGAGTAGAATGGCATCCATGTATCCAACCACAAACCTAGCGTCTAATCACAAAACTCCCTGAAATTATCTTATATAACATACAGACAAATGCATATTACGTGTTACAAGACCATTTAGCGTGTATAGAATAGTATTATAAAGTAGCAGGAGAAAAACACACTAATCCCGATATTCCAAGTGACGGCAAGCATTGTACAACCCACCCCCTTGCCGCTCCGTGAGAATTTTAATTTAACCTGAAATTAGAATAATGCAAAAGGCGTCATGGCTCTGAATAAAATTACGTTGGAAATTAACATTAGATACCATAAAAAGCATACTCTAGTCAAGATTCTATTATTAAACTATTTAGAAGTTTAAAGTAATAAATTATCACTTGGGATACAAGCAGAAATGCTCCTTGTTTACCACTAGAGCTTGCCCAAGTTTTGGTAAACTACTGTATTTGCCCTTCTTCAAAAGGACGGAGCCAAGAATCAGGAAGCAGGTAGTCTACTTAGGCTTTAGTGTATGCATCGTTCGCTTATGATCATGGCCAGCAAGGTACCATCCTATCTAATCTATTAGACTACCCTTCTGCACTAAATATCCAATATAGACTGTCATCCCTCTTACAGTATAAACCAATGGAGAAGGTTGGGGAGAGAATCTTTAGACTGCAGTTGCAAAATACTAAGTCAAGGGAAGAAGAATCTATAGGAGAGGAGCATAAAATATGTGCATCAATTCGCATTACATTACTTATGTTAAAATAACAACAACATGCTTAAATATTAAATCATAAAAGCAGTCTAGTGCAGTAGAATATTCCTAATGCACCATATATTAAAGCAAATGCAACCATCAAGGCATTCCAGTGCAGTGAAAACTGAGATCAAGCATGAGTGTATGTATGCATGTAAGATTGCAAGTGATTCAGGTCTCCCTAGTAAATAAAGCCTCAGTTAACTGCCCTAAACACATACAAACATAATAGGTACTCTTTACCATTTCAGATAGTTTAGACAATATTAATTAGCCCATATGTGAAGATAATTGCTAGTATACTTTCTTGAATGTAAATGATGGAATATCGGTGTAGATGGGAAAAAAGGTACTTGGTGCAGTAAGCCCTAGCAGCATCCTAAAACAGCAGCTGTTTTATAACACTGAAACATGTTTTTTTTTTTTTTTTTTTTTATATTTATATTTTGTGTGTTCCCCTCTACCCAGGTTGCAACCCTGGGGCACTGCATTAACAGTAGATTATTAAGAGAGTGGATGGGGAGCATTCATAAAACATGAAATAATAAAATGTATAAGTGATTTGTGAACATTGCATGAAGAAAACATATGCACAGTACATTTAAATCCACTGTTCTGCAGCAACTGGAGGTCACAGAATGTCTGAAACATCAGAGATATAGTTATTTCAAGGCAAAACAGCCTATTTCTGACTGAATCAGCTACTGCAGCAATCCTAATAATGCACTGCTTCATTTTTGTTGACCTCCTGACCGCATGATGTCATCAGCAAACATTCTCATTGCATTCTGGGTAATAGAATGTTGAAACAGCTCTGGAAGTCTGGGAAAAGGCTCTGAGTGTAGGGACAAGGCCTAGAAAGCCACACAGAACCCCCATAACCAAAGGCGAACAGGCCCAAGCACCATTTTTGAGTCAAATGCAGGGAGCAACCTCCAGGCCAACTATAAAGCAAAGAAAACTCCTAGATGTACTCCATGTAAGTCAATTTACAGTTATAAGTGGTTCCAGACCAAAAAATGTTGTTTGGTTGTTATTTCTTCAAGATATGAAAGTATTTAAATTCTTAAGGAAAATGCACTGTGATTTAGATTTTTAGTGCCATTTAGTGAAATATTGACAGTTCAGATGCAGTTTGTTGTACATTTTGAGCCATATACCTTAATTCTGGCTGGATCAACAATTGTAGTAAGCTTTTTGGTTCCCTATAATTCAGAGCTTATTTTTCGAAACTCATTGCTTAAAGCTTTTTTAAGGATACAAAAACAGAATGGTTATTTAGTAGGTTTAACTGTTTGTCTTGCATCTGGTTTACTGCTCAGGTAATTCACTGAATGCTCTCATGAATGCTTTTTTTGCTTCATCCACTGTTTGCACAATATATTTATGGTCATTGTGGTAGAAAGAAAGAGTAGCTGGATACTTCCATTTGAAAATGTTTTTTTCTTTTTAATTAAAAATGCGCAGAAAGGAGCTAGAACTTTCCTTTGAACCTTTATGGGGTTGTGGAAGGTCCTTGGAAACTGTAATTTTGTGCCCTCTCCATGTAATAGTGCTTTTCTTTTTTGCAGCCATAAGAATTGTATTAGCATGTGCAGCATTTAGTAACCTTGCTTATATTTGTCTAGGAATAGCTTCATCTTGTGTTCTGCATAGTGCTCTGTGAGATCTTTCAAATGCAATGTCTTTCGTGAGGGCTTTGTTGTCAGGGATTGTTTCGAAGATTTCTGTTAATATGACCGGTATTTGAGTTTGGTCAAACCTTTCTGGGACATCTCTTATTATAATGTTATTCCTTATACTACGTGCTTCCAAGTCTATTATTTTATGTTGCAAATCACAGATAGTTTTGTCATTTAAACTTACTTTTGCTTGTACAGCCTGTATTTTCTTCGTATTTTCTTCAGTTTTATTTTCAATGAGATTTAGTCTTGTGATTATTTGATCCAGACTAGAGCCAAAGGAGTTAAGCTTGTCTGAGAAGCTTTTTATATCATCTTGGAGATGTTGCAAGGCTGATTTAACTACAAAACACAAGCCAGGCACCCAACACCAGCAGGTCAAATAATATACAAAATACTCTGCGGTATTCAGAATGAACAGCTCTCCTCCTGGTGTTGGGTGCCTGTTTTGTGTTTTGTAGTTGGTTCCTGGTTTTCTTGGGCACCTTTACCTCCTTTGGTTTTTAAGGCTGATTTAATGTCTTCCACTGTAAATGCAGGTTCCCCTTTAGTTATGGAGGCTCCTTTGTTGGATTCCTGTAGTGTTTTAGTAGTTTTCTGTCTCTTGGTTATTATATCCTTCTCCGGGTAACTATGGGGAATAGTTTAGGCTTAGATGTTAGAGTTTCCATAGAATCTTGCTGAGTAGACATATTCGACTGAATTTCTTTTTATAATTACATCCTGGACCTGATAGTTTGTATGCCCACTAGCATCACTAACATCCTTGATCTTGTCATCACCAGCATGGGATAACATTGTATACCCTCTATTGTAATCTCCACTTTGGTCAGGTCAGACCATAAAGCTATCTCCTTTGATATAAAAATAAAATCTGGGACACCAAAACAAATGCCGTACTTTTAAGAATTATTTATAGACAAATATCCTGTTATTAAGTGATACCCTCTCAAAATTTCAAACCACTGCCTATGCAGAACTTTTCACAAAATCAAGACCACCTAAGGTAAGTTTGAGGAAGAGATAGCCACCCAGGCCAAGGACAATCACAAGGTCTTCTTTGGCTACTTCCATAACCTCAAAGGCAAAACACATAAATGTGCAGAACTAATCATTACAGGGAAGTAAATACTGTGGGAGGAAATAGCCAGGGAATTGTTATGGCTAGGCTTGTATAGGCCCTAGGCCGATAGCCTAGTACCAACCTATGAACCTATAAATGCAGTAAGCTATATTTTGCTAGTGGATCTAGCAAACCTACTGGCCAATAAATTCAATTCCAGTTTTACCCCCCAACATTCCTTAGGAAATACCTTCCAACCTCAACTCCTCCAACTGTCACTATGGAATGGGTTCTCAAGGCATTTCTCCAATGTCAAGAGCATTGCATTGATAGGCCTTGATTTATCCCAAGATGCCTGTTAAAGACAGGGCCGCTAGTATCACTATTTAATTATAGCCTCAAGACATGTCGCTTATCCTCTTGTACACTGAAGACAAAGCAGGTGGGGTAGTTCTTTTAAGATGCTTTATTACATAGAAACACATCAGGATGAATAGCAGATTCATTAAATATAAACAAACTGATTAACATATCTCAACAGCTAACTTCAAAATGGCACTCTGATTTGCATGTGCTTGTGCTCAGTATTCATACACTTGTGCAAGCCCCTAGGAGGTTTCTTAAAGAGATATACACACTCATCTATATCCTCCCTCTTAAAAAGAAGATTGCCCTTGATCAAAATAACATTGCAGTTAGACATGCATTAATATAGAAATTTAGAAACAAACACAATCTTCATCTCCTAGTTACTGTGTATCTGGAACATGGTCTAGAGATGCAACCAGATCTTGTAACATAAAAATCAGGACTGGGCCTAGCAACAGGTATAGTCTTTGGTGAACAGCTCATCTCAAGAACTTCAGGATGTGTCACAGGAACAGAAATGTTCTTTGGAAATTTTTCTGGAACTGGAACATTGGACAACTCACTCTGAGATCAACAATCTTTTTCACAGTAGTTAACCATGTCAAGAAAACGTTTCAGGGCTTGAACATAAGTGACTTCTCATAGCCTGAATTTGCATTTCTGAGGATTCAGCTTAAGATTCACTTCACAAGCTCTTTCCAGAACAATTTTGATTTTGAGGTTTCTGACATGCTCAGCTTCACCTTTACTGCTTACTAGTACATTGTCTACTATAATAGCACAAGGATATCCAGAAAAAAATTTCTCCATTGCACATTGAAAGACTTAACCTGCAGAATTTATCCCAAATGGCGTTCTCAAAAATCTGTACCTGCCAAATGGAGTACTGAAAGTAGTAAGCAGTGAGGACTTCTTGTCAAGCAAAATTTGCCAAAATTAACTCTTTGCATCTAAGACAGAAAAAAACAGCGGTATTTGACATTAGAGCGACTTCTTCAACTGTACACATAGGATGATGAGGTCTATTAGAGCTCTGTTCAATTCTCGTGGATCAACACATAGTCTAACGTCACCTGAGTACTTATGAGCTACCACAATGGAAGATACCCATTCAGTCAGTTCATCAACTTGACAAATCACATCTTGTTGCAACATTTTATCTAGCTCAGCTTTAACTCTGTTCTACATGGTACTGGAACTTTTCTGGATGCCTGGAAACTGGGCTGACATTTAGTCTAACTTCATGGAGTACACAACTGGAAGCTTACCTAATTTGTATTCAAAGAGATCAGCATAGGAAAAAAAATATACTGGATGAAATTATAATAGCGGTGTTTCAAGCTAACATGGTGAACTTCCTTGTTAAATGAAGGCAGCCCCATTTGCAAACTGTCTCTGAGCCCTAATAATGACTGAACATGCCTGTTCACCACATAAAATAATAAGTCGTGCCGTCTCCCAGCAGAATAACATGAACTCTCTTCACCACCATATGCAACAAGTTTTGCACACTTTGCCAAATCAAGCCTTTCACCAGCAGATACTCTAGCAAATGTTTCTGCAGACATAACATTGCACTTTGAGCCAGTGTCAACTTTGAGCACTATGAGTTTGACAGTTATCCAAAGAGTGAAAAATACTTCATTCTTGGCCCATAAATCAATGCTTTTCGGCCCCAAAACTTGGACCGAACCACAAAAGGAGGGGGAGTATCAATATTCGTCAAAGATACCCACACCTCCAGGTTGGTGGCACAGCACGAAGCATCAGAGTCTATCCGTGTGCAACTAACAGAAGGTAAAACTGCCTTCCAGTTTATAGCCTGCTACAGACCACCCTCCCAAACCCAGGAACCCCACTCGGCCTTCCTGAGAACACTGGAAAATATGAAGGTCTCTCCAAACATCATTATACTGGGCGACTTCAACTACCCAAACATAGACTTGGAGCATTACTCTATCTCCAACACCCTAGCCCAAAGGTTCCTAGAATTTATAAACTCAGATGCTATGGAACAACTTGTTACCACTCCCACAAGAGGGGAAAATATACTGGACCTGATCATCACCAACATGGGGACTCTATGCTCCAGACCAGAAGTGTATCCCTCACTGGTAAGATCAGACCATAAACTAATCTCACTGGATATTCACATCCAGACCCCACCCCCTGCCCAGAAAACCACAGTGAAAAACTTCTCAAAAGCAAATTTCACACTCCTCAAAACCGAGGTGGAATCCTTCAAAGCCCCCAGGCCTGTGGAAAATACGTTCCAGACCGCAGAGTCCTTTATAAACGCATTCTATGAGCACCTTCAGGAATGCATGGATCATGCAATCCAAAAAAAAACAAGACCCAATCCTCCAAAGGCAGACGTCCTGTCTGGTGGACCCCAGCCATAAACAAACTATACAATAGAAGGAGGAAGCTACTACATGATAGAGCAAAATCCCAAAAAGGGAAGGCATGTCTGATCAGTATTAGCAAAAAACTACGGGCACACATAAAATCGTCTAACGCCAACTTAGAGAGAAAAATTGCACAGGACACTAAGGATAATCACAAGACTTTCTTTAGTTATGTTAAGAACCTGGGTGGGAATTCCCAGATATGCTCAGAATTAGTCCAAAATGACAAAAAATACACCAAACCCACAGACATTGCCAACATCCTAGCTGACAGGTTCAGCACAAACGTCTCCCCCCCACCAAAAGGGCAAATATCTATCCCAGCAGAGTGCTGCCCCCCTGACATCTCAGATACTCAGGTAAGAGCCGCCCTCTCCAAAGCAAAAAACACAGCATCAATGGGACCAGACGGTGTCCCGGGCTGCGTCCTACATGAACTCCAAGAAGAGCTAAATCCAAACATAAAACTACTGTTCAATCTCAGCCTTACTACAGGATATGTACCCAAAGAGTGGTGTACAGCAACAGTGGTCCCTCTCCACAAAGGTGGTGCCTCAACAGATCCTGGAAACTATCACCCCATAAGCCTGACTAGCTTGGTCTGCAAAGCTATGGAAAGGATCATCATGGACCTCATAAATAAAGATATTGGGGACCTACAGACACTGGATCCTACCCAGTTTGGCTTTGTTAAGGGCAGATCCTGCCTCTTAAACCTGGTCGATTTCTTTGAAACAGTCACCAATGCCATTGACGATGACGGGGAAGGTGGTCCACACAGCCTACCTGGACCTCGCAAAAGCCTTCGATACAATACCCCACTCGGGCATTATAGATAAGCTCACTAGCTTAAATATAAACCCCTATGTCACTAGATGGGTTGCAAACTGGGTCAAGGACAGAACCCACATGGTTAGAATTGCTGGAGCCATGTCAGACTCCAAACCAGTTACAAGTGGCGTCCCACAAGGCTCAGTCCTGGGACCTCTCTTGTTTGGTATATATTTCTTGGAGGTAGAGGCCAACACGGAAGGACTGTGGCTGACCAAGTTCGCAGATGACTGCAAACTGGGCGCCATAATTGACTCTCCAACCGACACAAGCATCCACCAAAAGGGCCTCATAGAAACAGACAACTGGTGCCAGAGCCATGGCCTCAAGCTAAATGCCAAAAAGTGTATAGTCATCCCCTTTGGCAAAAACAAAGTGCCCACAAATTACCACATAGGTGGTAATCCATTAAGTACGAAAGAAGTAATTGGGGACCTGGGGACCCAAGTTGATAGCAATCTCTCATTTGACAACCACATGGCCAAAGTGGTTAGAAAAACATTTTATATAGCCCACCTAATCATGAAGGGATTCACATCTAGATCAGGGGAGGTCATCATGCCTCTTTACTCATCCCTCATCAGGCCCATAATTGAGTACAATGCCCCTTTTGGGATGTACCTTACTAGACACCTGCAGCAACTGGAAAGACCCCAAAAGTACCTCACCAAGAGGATCAAAGGGCTCAAACAGATGCCATATGCTGCCCAGTTAAAGAAACTCCAGCTCTACTCAGTGGCATACCGCCTGCTCAGAGGCGATCTGTGCCTGACGTATAAAGTCATGTCCAACCCAGAGTTAATGGACATGCTGTACCTTAGAAAATCCAAATCCCATCGAGTTACGCGCTCGAGAGACTTGAACCTCAGCACTGAAATAAATAGGACATGCTGGAGGGACAGATTCATAACCCAGAGGCTCCCTTCACTCTGGAATAAAATCCCAGTCCAGGTAAAGCAGAGTCCCTCACTGACTCTCTTCAAGAGGAATCTTGATGAGTGGATGGGAGATCGTAGGTTTACCCCGGGTATCACTTCTGTGTCACTGTTAGACAGAGGCACAGTATACTAACCTCGAAAAAGGGCATAGCAAAATTAAAAATGGGTGGCGAAAGCAAAACACACTTTGGCTAGGCTTATAAATGCCCTAGGGCAGATAGCCTAGTATGAACCTATGAACTGCACTGACTGTTTCATAAAGCACTGACAACACCAGCAACACAAAAGGAATGAGGTCTTGAATCGTGGCTTTCTAACTAATTAGTTAATTTCTTGAAATTATCCTTTTTAATAAAAGAATATGTGGCTTTTTATTTACAAAATCATTTGAAATTATTCCACTAGTTACATTTATGGCATTGCTGACCAAAAGCTAAGCATTTTTCTCTTTTAGATTCATGACTTCTACCACAATTGCGACAGTTAGCAATGGGGTGGACTGAGGGACTCTCCTGAGCCAGTTCCCTCTTTGTGGCCGCCATCAACATGGCATCTACAGGAGGCCCCTTACTCCAATGGGTCCTGTCAGAAGGCGGCCTAAGGATTTTATCAGGTCTTTTGGGAATTGGCTCCCCGGTGTCCGGTTCCTTCCACGCCCTGGTGTTAATAAGGTCCACCAGGGGTCGGCAGGGGACACCCAAGAGGTAGACGGGCCCGTTCCGAATGCCGCCAAGAACACGGACTCGTCCGAGGAAGACTTGGGGGCAGACCACCCCCTGATGAGCATTTCCATGATGTCTCCGAAGGAGACATCCTCGGTGACCGTGGGGAGCCTTCCCTTCCTCCAAGTCCGTGTCTTCAGTGGAAGACTCAGGTGAGTCAATGTGCCTCCTGCACGTATGCTTGCGAGGCCTCTGGGGGCTGTCAGAGGAGTCCTCAGCAGCAATTTGCTCCATGGGAGCAACTTGGGCACAGAAACGGGCTGTCCCAGGGCCGGATGGTGGAAGCCTGGCCCAGTGCAGAGGGAGCGCGGGACGGAGCCGAAGCAGTGCCGGGGTCCGGAGACCCTCAACAGAGCCCTCTCCACTACATCAAAAGCCGAAGGGAGCCGACCTCGACCAAAGGATCCGACAATCGGCTCCCTCGGATCCGAAGAGTGGATCGGAGCCGGCGCCAAGCACTGGATCCGGCGACAGTGCGCTCCGACACAGACGGCGCCGAAGGAGCACTGATCCCCGGATCCGGCTCGGATCCAGGCTCCGAGATCGGGTCCGACGAGGGCATGGTCGGATCCGGCACCAGTACTATCGGCTCCGACCTCCCCGCCCGGCTGCTCGGCTCAGTTGCTCGAACCCGGAAGCGGGTCGGAGAAGGAGCAATAGGCTTGAAAAGGGTGTTGAGCTCCCCGGGAGGCAAGAGCACTCCCATCTGCATCTGGGCCTGGATGAACCCATCATCCGGTCCAGATCAGCATCCTGGGTGAATCTCGGCGAGGCTACCGAGGTAGGCCTGGAATGCCTCCTCGATAGCCTCGACGGAGATCGGGTCTCCTCCTCCTCAGGACCCGTGAGAAGCACACAGGTGACCGGAGCCGAGAAGGAGGAGACCGCATCAAGGAAGCCGGGAGAAGCCAGCTTGGCTGGCGGGCCGAAACAGAGGTCTCCGCCCGCTTGTGGTGCTTCTCCCTCCGGTCCTTTTAGATGCATCCCTCTCCTGTCCTGAAGCGGGAGTTTGAGTCCCAGGAGCAGGAGGGGTGCTACAGGGGAACAGCTGCAGCCGCAGGAGTCCCGAAGGAGCGGGGTCGGAGCCAGTCCGCGGTAAAAGACCCGCCAAGACCAGCTTGGACCTCCGCTCCTCAGTGCCCTGGGGTTGAACCCTGCACAAATGGAACAACCAGATGTGAGGTGTTCAACCCCAAGACCTAACACACAGTGTGGCCATCAGCGGTGAGAGCTTATGGCCACACTCGAGCATTTAGAGAATATTGACTTAGGCTGTTCAGCCATAGTCACTAAAGCTAACCAAAAGTTACAGAAGTAACTTAAAACAATAAAACAATAAAGAAGCACACAGGCCTCACACACACTCTGGAGGGGATAAAATATACTACTGAAAATTAAATTAAACTAAAAACAGTCAATAATAATAGGAAACCTACAACTTTCACACAAAAAAGTTTAAAGAAAGCAAAAATATTCTATTCTTGAACAAGAAAAATCCACTTAGCTGAGAGCTATGAGAACCACATCCAGTTACCAGCGCGGCAAACAAGATCTGAGGTCATGAGGGTAGAGCAGGGCATTATGGGTGAGGGGAGGAGCTGAGAGCTTGGATCCATAGCTGGAAAACTATGCCGGTTCGGATCCGATATCGGATCCATAACCCACAGGTTGCAGACAAATGAATATCCTACTTCAGATCTAATCATTACAGGGAAGTAAATACTGTGGGAGGAAATAGCCAGGGAATTGTTATGGCTAGGCTTGTATAGGCCCTAGGCCGATAGCCTAGTACCAACCTATGAACCTATGAACCTATAAATGTAGTAAGCTATATTTTGCTAGTAGATATAGCAAACCTACTGGCCAATAAATACAGTTCCAGTTTTACCCCCCAACATCCCTTAGGAAATACCTTCCAATCTCAGCTCCTCCAGCTATCACTATGGAATGGGTTCTCAAGGCATTTCTCCAATGTCAAGAACATCGCATTGACAGGCCTTGATTTATCCCAAGATGCCTGTTAAAGACAGGGCCGCTAGTATCACTATTTATTTATAGCCTCCAGACATGTCGCTTATCCTCTTGTACACTGAAGACAAAGCAGGTGGGGTAGTTCCTTTAAGATGCTTTACTACACAGAAACACATCAGGATGAATAGCAGATTCATTAATTATAAACAAACTGATTAACAGACAGAGCTTACATGCAACCATGCGTACATCTCAACAGCTAACTTCAAAATGGCACTCTTGACTTGCACGTGCTTGTGCTCAGTACTCATACACTTGTGCAAGCCCCTAGGAGGTTTCTTAAAGAGATATGCACACCAATATACATCTTCCCTTCTTAAAAAGAAGATTGCCCTTTATCAAAATAACATTGCAGTTAGACATGCATTAATATAGACATTTAGAAACAAACACAATCTTCATCTCCTAGTTATTGTGTATCTGGAACATGGTCTAGAGATGCAACCAGATCTTGTAACATAACAATCAGGACTGGGCTTAGCAACAGGTATAGTCTTCAGTGAACAGCTCATCTCAGGAACTTCAGGATATGTCACAGGAACAGAAATGTTCTGTGGAAATTTTTCTGGAACTGGAACATTGGACAACTCACTCTGAGATCAACAATCTTTTTCACAGTAGTTAACCACGTCAAGAAAACATTTCAGGGCTTGAACATAAGTGACTTCTCATAGCCTGAATTTGCATTTCTGAGGATTCAGCTTAAGATTCACTTCACAAGCTTTTTCCAGAACAATTTTGAGGTTTCTGACATGCTCAGCTTCACCTTTACTGCCTACTAGTACGTTGTCTACTATAATAGCACACGGATATCCAGAAAAAAATTGCTCCATTGCACGTTGAAAGACTTCACCTGCAGAATTTATCCCAGATGGCATTCTCAAAAATCTGTACCTGCCAAACGGAGTACTGAAAGTAGTAAGCAGTGAGGACTTCTTGTCAAGCAAAATTTGCCAAAATTAACTCTTTGCATCTAAGACAGAAAAAAAAAACAGTGGTATTTGGCATTAGAGCGACTTCTTCAACTGTACACATAGGATGATGAAGTCTATTAGAGCTTTGTTCAAATCTCGTGGATCAACACATAGTCTAATGTCATCTGAGCTTTTCTTATGAGCTACCACAATGGAAGATACCCATTCAGTCAGTTCATCAACTGGACAAATCACATCTTGTTGCAACATTTTATCTAGCTCAGCTTTAACTCTGTTCTACATGGCTACTGGAACTTTTCTGGTTGCCTGGAAACTGGGCTGATATTTGGTCTAACTTCACGGAGTACACAACTGGAAGCTCACCTAATTTGTCTTCAAAGAGATCAGCATAGGTAAAAAAATATACTGGATGAAATTATAATAGTGGTGTTTCAAGCTAACATGGTGAACTTCCTTGTTAAATGAAGGCAGCCCCATTTGCAAACTGTCTCTGAGCACTAATAATGACTGAACATGCCTGTTGACCACATAAAATAATAAGTTGTGCCGTCTCCCAGCAGAATAACATGAAAGCACTACTGATCCTTCGGTTTGACTCTCTTCACCACCATATGCAACAAGTTTTGCACACTTTGCCAAATCAAGCCTTTCACCAGCATATACTCTAGCAAATGTTTCTGCAGACCTAACATTGCACTTTGAGTCAACTTTGAGCTCTATGAGTTTGACAGTTATCCAAAGAGTACAAAATACTTCATTTTTGGCCCATAAATCAACTGCATTGACTGTTTCATAAAGCACTGACAACACCAGCAACACAAAAAGAATGAGGTCTTGAGTCGTGGCTTTCTAATTGATCAGTTTGTTTCTTGAAATGATCCTTTTAAATAAAAGAATATGTGGTTTTTTATTTACAAAATCATTTGAAATTATTCCACTTGTTACATTTATGGCATTGCTGACCAAAAGCTAAGCATTTTTCTCTTTTAGATTCATGCCTTCTACCACAATTGCAACAGTTAGCAATGAAATTAAGTAATGGCCTTGTTCACCCCATATGCTTATTTGCTGACTCACTCTTATGCTTCACTGAGGCTGTGCAAACTCTGGAATTTCCTAGAAAGCTCTGGGGTTTACCAGTGAGTGCTGCAGGGGCTACAGTAGCTGCCATGTGCTTGGGCCTGTTTCTCTTAACCACATGCTGCATGCTATCAATGTGAGGCTTAGAAGTTACTGGAAACATGCATTTTTCATTTGTAAGCATATTGGTGTGCTTCTTTGTAAGCTCATATATCTGACAAATCTCAATGGCCTTATTCAAAGTTAAATCTTTGTCACAAAGCAAAATATTTTTCACAGCATCATCTTTAATACCACACACATCTACCCTTTATCAGCTCATTTTTTAAATCACCAAATCTGTACATTTTAGCTTTATTCCTCATGTCAGTTATATATGCTGCAAAACTTTCACCAGGCTTTTGATCCCTTATGTAAAATAAGTGCATCTTCATAGTAATGTTAGTCTGGGGGTTACACAGTTCTCTAAATTTATGTTTTAAGCACTCAGGGTCCTTCCTTCACTCAGCTGGTACAACAATATGATGATTTTCCCCTCTTCTGCAAAGATAGCTGGTGCATATATACATGAAAGTTCCCTTTCTATGGCTTCTGACCCATCTAAATTAAGCAGAATAAATGGCTTTGTATGGTCATCTTTATCTGAAAATGCAGCCTGTATGAAAATATTGTACTGTTGCTCAAACACTCTATAGTTCTCTGCAATATTATTATCAAACACAAGTGGCCCTGGTATTTGACATCCAACTGCCATCTCCAGTAAGTATGCTCAAACACACTGCAAATATGTCCCTTTTTGCAATTATATACGAACAAACTGCTTCGCGAAATTGTGATAACATTCAAATGCACAGTAAACTCTTTGAAGTGCTTTACTTTGTGAAATATGCTCTGAAATAGCTGTATTTTGTGAAATAACTGTGCTGTAATACTGCACAAACATGCAAACACTTCATACACTTCAGGCAACTTGGACAGCCTCAGTAAATAGTTTCTCATATTGTATTTGTTTTATGCAATTAAGACTTTACTTCAAACATTTTCCATAGTAATTTGACTATTTCTATCAATGTCAGACATTTCAACTTATTTTAATATCATTTAGAGTGTTCTGTATGCTTTGTTTCATATTTAGCAAATAAGAAATGGTTTGAGCAGAAATAGTTTGAGCAAGTTTTAATATTTGAAATTCTCTTCTAACCTGTTTTGCGAATTAAATGTGCAGTAAGGAAATTTCACTGCTGTATATACCAGCAAGTGCAGCTAGATGCCTCCTGAATTCAAAGTGGAGAAAAAAGAAGTTATGCACTCACCATAACGTTCCATCTGAGTAGTTAGACTTCATTTGTCAGCAACCTGTGGTTTCCGAATCCGATATGGATCCAAGCCAGCAGCTTACCAAGCTAAAGATCTGAGCTCCAAGTTCCTCCCCCTTACCCACAGTACACTGCAACCTCCTTCCAATCCTCAGATTGAGGTTGACACCTAACAATGTGACACACAACAACCTAAGCCAAAAAGACCTGACCCGAACTCATACAACAGGCTCGTCAAATTCAGGACATCGAGCCCAAACAGAGGAATAACCATCAAGGTCAGGGGGAAGGTTGCTGACAAATGAAGTCTAACTACTCAGATGGAACATTATGGTGAGTACATAACTTCTTTACCTGAAGTAGTTAACTTCATTTGATCATCAACCTATGGGACAGAGTCCTCAGCTACCCGAAGTCTTGGGAGGCCCTTAAGGAAGAATATTCCGGAGCACTGCAGAGCCAAAGGAAGCCCTTTCTCTAGACACCAAATCTAGCTTATAATGAGTAATGAAAGTGTGAGAGGAGGCCCAGGTAGCTGCTGAGCAGATATCGTCCAGGGAAACTCTAGACCAGAATGCAGCAGAAGTAGTCATAGAATGGGTGGAGTGAGCATGAACCCCTTCTGGTGCTGGTAATCCAAGTTCTTTATATGCTTGTAAAATACAAAGCAAAATCCACTTAGTGATAGTCACTTTTGAAACTGATTTTCCCAAAAAGGGTTTAGCAAAGGAAACAAAAAGCTGGTCAGATTTACGGAAGGGTTTGGACCTATGCAAATAAAAATGTAACTGCCTGAGCACATCCAGCAAATGAAGTTTATATTCCCCTTTATTTTGAAAATTAGGGAAAAATACAGGCAAATTAATAGACTGATTAATATTTGACTCCAAAGCAACTTTAGGAAGAAAAGACGGGTTAGTCCTGAGAGATACCCTATCCTTGTGAAAAACTAGGTATGGGGTTTTCACACACAGCGCTTGAAACTCCAACACTCTCCTGGCTGAAGTAATAGCCACCAGGAAGTCTGTCTTCCATGACAAGAATTTCAAGTCAACTGATGCTGCGGGCTGGAACGGGGGCACAACTAAAGCCCGAAGAACCAAAGTCAAACCCACGGCGAGGAAGGATTCTTAATAGGAGGCCTCAGAAAAAACGTACCTTTCAAAAAAGTCTTGCAAATTCTGGCAGCAGCTAGGGAGGCTGAATTTTCCCCTACATGAAAATGGGAAATAGCCACCAGCTGGACTTTCACTGTGGAAGAGCTGGCCCCTTGCTGGAAAATATGAGACAAAAAATCTAACACCGCTGGAACTGGAGCGGTAAAGGGATCCAGATCTCTCTGCAAAGCCCAAATGGAAAAATGTTTCCACTTACTACTGTAAACTTTTCTGGTAGAGGACTTATGTGCCGCTACCAGGATGGATTTAACTGGGGAAGAGATACTGGGAGTCCTAACAACTAAGGGAACTGGAGCAACCAAGCTGTGAGCTTGAGTTTGTCCAGATTCGGAGGAAGAATTCCCAAGGGATGACAAATAAGATCCGGAATGGGATCCAAGATCCAGGGCGGAGCTAGGAGATGAGACCGCAGGCAAGGGAACCAAACTTGACGAGGCCAGAATGGGGCTATGAGGATAACTCTGCTCCCCAACCAATGAGCTTTCTGTAAGAATTTTGTCATGAGTGGAAGCAGGGGATATGCATAAAGAAGATCAGGTGGCCAAGCATGGGCAAGAGCATCTCTGGGGCCTTCCCCCGTTGGGGGAATTAGAGTTAAAAACTCACTGCCCTTCACGTTGGATGGCGATGGGAAGAGATCGCAGCAAGGCTGACCCCACCTGAGGAAGATCTGTTCTGCTACATAAGGGTTCAGAGACCACTTGTAAGGCGAAAGGATAGTTTTGCTCAATTTGTCTGCCAAGATGTTGGACCAACCCGGGATGTGCTTTGCCATCAGAAAGCAGATGGTGGAGCTCACCCATTCCCACACTCGCATGGCCTCTCGACAAAGTGGATAAGACCTGGTTCCCCCCTGTTTGTTGATGTACCAGACCACTGACATATTGTCTGACTGGATTGCAATAGTTCCCAGAGGAAGGGAGGTATGAAGGGCCTGCAATGCTAAAAGGACTGCTCTCATCTCTAGAAAGTTTATATGCAGAACGGTCTCGCTCTGAGTCCATGTGCCTTGGACAGTCATGCCCGAACAGTGCCCTCCCCCACGCTAAGTGGGAGGTGTCCATGGTCACCATGGCTTGGGGCAGAGATGCAACAAAGGGGCGTCCTTCTCTCAATTCCTGGGATTGAAGCCACTACCTGAGAGAATTTTTGCACACTTTGCTCAGAGGAATCGGAAAGTCTAGTGACTGATGTGGTAGAGACCAGTGAACTTGTAACGTCCATTGTAACACTCTCAAATGCAGACGTGCACAAGGAATCAGATTTATAGCTGCTGCCATGGACCCTAGGGCTCTCAGGACTAACTCCACTGGGGGTGCAGAAGACTGAAGGAGCCCCAGTATATGAAGGGCCAGGCTGTGAAGTCTGTCTGGAGTCAAAAATATCCTGGACTGAAGAGAGTCTATTCTTGTCCCTATGAAGTCTAGAATTTGAACAGGTTGGAGGGAAGACTTCTTTAGATTTATTGTGATTCCCAGCCGGGTTGACAACTGAAGAAAGAAATCTCTGGCTAGTACAAGTTGATGCCTGGTGGAGGCAGTGAGAAGCCAGTTGTCCAGGTACAGAAAGACCTGAATGCCCTGAAGCCTCAGGTGGGCCGCTACAACTGCCACAACCTTTGTAAACACCCTGGGAGCTGTGGTGAGACCGAAGGGTAGGACCCTGAACTGGTAATGACGGTCTCCTAGCTGAAAGTGGAGGAACCTCCTGGATCGCTCGTCCATCAGAATATGGTAATATGCATCTTTGAGGTCTATCGAGCACATCCAGTCTTCCTCCTGCAAGAAGGACAGGATGGATTGTAGAGTGACCATTCGGATCTTTTCCTTGGCAACAGACAGGTTTATTGAGGATAGGTCGAGAATTGGCCTTAAATCCTCTGTCTTTTTTGGCACCAAAAAGAACTTCGAATAGATGCCTGATCTGGACTGGTCTGGGGGCACTTGCTGGATTACTCTTTCTTCTAGCAGCTTTCTTATCTCCAAAGTTGCCTCTGGGCCGGAATCCACCTTGTCCCCTCTGCCTCTGGAGGAGAAGGAGTCCTGAGCTTAGATTTCCGGAACCACGGCTTATTTTGCTCTCGCTGGTTCCTGAAGAAGGGCCTTTGAGGGTTAAAGAAGGTGATCCCAATGGCTGACAGCGATTTCCCATCCTTATCACTCTGGACAAGCGTGTCTTGGACGGTCTTCCTGAACACGGTTGAACCGTCAAAGAGACGTTAGCGAAGGACGCCCTGAAAGGTTCTGAAAAATCGCAAAGCCAGGGCCAGACATGACACCTCATAGCAATACCGGATCAGGCTGCGGCTCCCTCGGTGGCGTGAGACAGTAAATGCATGGACGTATTTGACACAGACTTGAGAGTGGCCATACAAGCCGAGAATGTCTGTTTATCCTCGGCTAAAATGGACTCCGGGGGAGACTCAGCGTACTCTTTAACAAGGTCATGCTGCAGTCTAATTACATGGACCATGTAATTAAGGGCCCTTATAGCAAAGGTAGCTGAAGTAAAAGTCCGCTTTCCAAGATGATCCATCACCCTGGACTCCTTGTCTGGGGGATGGACTAAGGAACTTTCCTGGGCGAGTTCCTTTTTGGTGGCCACTGCCACCACCATGGCATCAACTGGGGAACCCTTACTCCAAGTGGCTTTGTCCGCAGGAGGGCTCAATACCTTGTCGGGCCATTTGGGTATTGGCTCTACAGTGTCCAGTTCCTTCCAGGCTCTGCTGGTAATAAGGTTCACCAGAGGGTCGGCCGGGGAGGACACCCAAGAGGTAGATGGGCCTATGTTGAATGCCTCCAGAAATACCGACTCGTCTGAGGAAGGTTTTTGGGCGGACCAACCCCCCCTCTGGCAAAAAATTTCCATTATGTCCCCGAAGGAAATGTCTTTGGGGGGTGATCTGGGGGAACATTCCCCTTCCTCCAAGTTGGTATTTCCAGTGAGGGACTCAGGGGAGTCCATGTGCCTCCTTTTGCACTGGCATTTGTGAGGGGCAAGGGGGTCTCTTCGGGGAGGGCTCGCAAACCGTCTCGTATTCCTCAAGGGGAACTGTCTGGGGCATATCAGACACAAGCTGTCCCTGGGAGGACTGGATGATGGAAGACAAACTCAGTTGTGAGGGAGCAGGAGCAGACTCCAAGGAAAGAGTGATCTCGATCCTCCAGCGAGAACCCTCTCCATAATGTCGTAAGATGAAGGGGAACTGGCTTCCCTGAGGCTGATGGTGTGGGTAGCCGCACCCCTCGGATCCGGTGAGGGGATCAGAGCCGAGGCTGGCACAGCCATTCCCAAGGAGACAGTATGCCCTGACCACAACAGGGCCGATGACACACTCATCACCTCAGATCCGACGCCCAGATCTCGGCTCTGAAAGCTCGGATCCCTTGAGGGCATGGCCAGCATTGAGGTAGGAGGTACCATTGGTGTCAATCCCCTGACTCCGGGGCTCCTAAGATCCATAGACTCTGAAACCCAAGGGTGGATCAGAGAAGGAGCTATCGGGGCAAATGTGGGAGCCGAACTACCCGCTCTGGCTGGGGGTATCCAGCAACACTCCCATCTGCAATTGAGTTTGCAGGAACCTTCTCATCATCCAGTCCATATCAGCTTCAGAGAGGCTCCAAGTAGATCTCGAGGACGCCAATGACACCGGCCGGGAGGGCCAATGCGAGGATGACCTCAAAGCGGGCCAAGCCTTCTCTTCTGGCTCCGGGGAGAATCGTGGAGAATGAAGCCGAGGCGAAGATGGCCTTACAACTTTTTCTGGGGTCAATATCACATTAGCGGAAGGGGCTGATGGATCCAAGTCGGCTTGCCTCTTGCGAACCTTCTCCCTGTCTCTGTCTCCCTCTTTTTCTCTATCTTTTTCTCTCTCTTTATGTTTGTCTTTCTTGGCCTCTCTCTCTCTCTCTGTTTAGAGGTGGGAGTGTGAGTCTCAGACAGGGGAGGAGTGCTGGAAGGCTAAACAGTCACAGCCGTGAATGAAGATGAAGTTGCAGAAGAAGTAGCTGACTCTGCAGGTAAAAGACCCACAAGAATCAGCTTGGTCCTGCGATCCCACAGGGCCTGGGGGTTAAAAGCTGCACAAAATTTGCAGCCCAGTGTCAGATGAGGCATCCCCAAACACACTACGCACAGAGTGTGACCATCGGCCTGGCGACAGCTTATGGCCACACTCTGTGCATTTAGAGAAAGTCAGTTTCTGACTTTCTGACATGACTAACTTAGACAAGCTAAGTAAGAAGCACACACACACACACACACACACACACACACACACACACACACACACACACACACACACACACACACATGCTAAGGGCAGGAAGGGGAGGCCTACACAGACAGAAAGTTTAGCAACTTTCTACACCACTACAATCACTATTTTCTAAATGCAAAAACCCGGGGAGAATAAGGATAGGGTTATTAACTGTTTAGCACTCAAAAAGGCACACACAGACTGAAAGTTAGATGAAAGCCTAACAAACCTGCCTGGAGCTCAAAAATCCCATGCTACCAAAGTTGTGGCAAATGAGATCTGAGGATTGGAAGGAGGTTGCAGTATAGTATGGATAAGAGGAGCTTGGAGCTCGGATCTTTAGCTTGGTAAGCTGCCGGCTCGGATCCATATCGGATCCGGAACCCACAGGTTGATGATCAAATGAAGTTAATTACTTCAGATCTGGAGTTCTTTCTGGCCGTTAGTTGTTTCAACCATGCCTCTTCTGATACCATGTTCTTTAGACATGCCACTTCTGACACCATGTCGCTGGTCCCTTGTATATTGAAGACAAAGCAGGTGGGGTAGTTCTTTTAAAATGCTTTATTACACAGACATACATAAGGATAAATAGCAGCTTCATTAGATATAAGCAAACTGATTAACAGACAGAGCTTACATAAATGTATGCTTACATCTCAACAGCTAACTTCAGAGTGGCACTCTGACTTGCATGTTCTCAGTACTCATACACTTGTACAAGCCCCGAGGAGGTTTCTTACAGAGATTTACACAATGATCTACAAGATATGTTTCAAGACAAATGAATTGATGACTGCAACCATCATCCCAGCACCGTGTTGAAATAGTGGCACTCAAAATGCAGAATGCTGACAAGCTGAAAAAAAAAAAAGACCAAATACCCAGGAGAAGAGTGAATCTTGAATATTACGCTTCTCCTTTAAATTTTTTGCAAGGGGCAAGCCCCCATGCACCACCTGGTTCGGGGACAAGCCTCCCACACACACCTAATTTATATATTAATATATATGGGTACGTGTCACTTCACCTAAAACCCATTTCACCTAAACTCATTTCACTGAGACCAAATCACCTAAGGTTCATTTCACCTAAAACTCATTTCACCTAAAACTCATTTCACTGACAAGTAGTACAAAAAGGCAAGTCAAAGGTATATGTCCTTTCCCCCACTGTAGTGCAATCCTGGTTTAGTATATATATTAAGGGGGGCAGCCCCCCACATTGGGGGGTGTAGGGGCGTCACCCCCCCACCTAGTTTGCTTTTACCTAATAATGTAAAACAAAACCAGACACCGCCCTTAATATATATATTAACTCCAGGATTGTACTACAGTGGGGAAAATGACATATACCTTTCACTTGCCTTTTTGTACTGCTTGTCGGTGAAATGAGTTTTAGATGAAATGAGTTTTAGGTGAAATGAACTTTAGGTGATTTGGTCTCAGTGAAATGAGTTTAGGTGAAATAGGTTTTAGGTGAAGTAACACATACCCATATATATATATATATATATATATATATATATATATATATATATATAATATGCTACAACCCTGAAATTGCCATACCTCAGAGAAAAAGGAGTATTCCATAAAATGGTCATCTCAGACTTTAGTACATGTGAGTTCATTTTTTCAGCCATTCCACCCCCATGTTTCAGAATTCACTCTAGCAAGTCCCGAAATTTCATACAGTTACCATCATTCACCTTCACATGGGCAGGCCATTGTCAGATCCAGATCAGGTCACACTGAACCTCTCTATCTTATTTTGAACTTCTTCAAACTGTGTATTTTACTTGTATTTATTGGATATATAATGACTAGTTACCAAACACAGCAATGTGCTTAATTCTTAGACTATTGCATTTATCTTGTTAACGTATAACTTCTATTTTATTTGTATAACTTTTACTTTATTTGTAAATCTGTATTCCACTTCTTGTAACTCATATAATTCCATAGTTCTGTATATTTTTGTTATTTGTTTAAACTTTGCATACCTCTGTAATTTGGAACTTTTCTCCCTGGGCCACACTGAAAATGGGCTCTTTTTGACCTAGTCAGATCATCCCAGTAAACAAATATCAAATAAATAAATAAATAACTACAGACCCACAAGTCTGACTAGTCTTACATGCAAAAATAGAAAGAGTTATCATGGAAATGATAAACAATGACTGAGGTAACGTAACTTCATATACTGTATCAAACAACATTATTGTCTGGTATGGAAATTGCTCTCAAGCTGATCGGTAGGCACTGGATAAGATCATTAAATAAGCCACAAAAATCATTGGCTCCAATCTTCAATCCCTACAGGACATATATTCAAACAGATGTTATGGTAGAGTCCGAAAACTACTGAGGGATATACACCATCTGGCCTATGGACTGTTCAAAACTCCTGCCAACAAGGAAGCGCTACAGAAACATTAGATGCAGGACATCCAAATTCCATAACAGCTTCTTCCCACGTGCTATCCGACTGCTGAACAACAAACCCATACCCTAACCCGCTAAATGGGTAAACAAACATTATTTATGTGCAACATATCATTGTTATTTACATAACTCTCTACGTAGCTCACTTTACAAATTTCTATCTGCACTATGAAAACTGTATACCATAAGGTTTTTTTTTTTTAACATGCGCATCTTTCTTTAGAGTACTGTTTGTTATATATACTTATATCTCTACTAAGTCTGCTCCCATTGTTGTATTGCTTTTGTTTCTGCTGTAAAAACTTTCAAATTTTTATCTATTTCCACTGTATTTATTTTTAGTATCTTATTTTAATTTCTATTTTCAGTATTTTTAAATTATTATTAATCTTCCTTCTGTAAACTATAATTCTTATGGTATGAGCCTTAGTATCGATACTGCATGCAGTGACATGCACTTTTTCCTCTGTGTTGATCTGTATGACAATAAAGTTTACTTTGACTTGTATCCAACCCATTTTGGTTTTGTCAGAGGCAGGTCCTGCCAACTCAGTCTGGTGGATTTCATCAAAAAAGTTACAGAAGAGATGGATGGGGGAAAATAGTTTGCAGGTGACTGCAAATTGGCTACAGTTGTAGAAGCCCCCAGTGACAGAAATGCCCTCCAAAGGCCTGACACCATTGCATAACTGGTACATGAGCCACAGTGCCAAGAAATGTATAAGAGTATCTTTGGAAGCTAGCCATCCCTGGAAGGTATCAAATTACAACACCTCCATGAGAATAAACTCAGCGGTCAGGGATTTGGTAACATGCATAGACAGTATCCTCTCCTTTGATCATCAGGTGCATATGGTGGTAAGGAAGTTGTCTTATGTTGTTTAACTTAATAAGAAAGGATATGGCATCTAGGCCCAATGATGTCATCTTTCCACTGTACTCAGCCCTTGTCAGACCAATCACTGAATACAATGCCCATTCAGTATGTACCTGACCAGACATACTGGTGCATCCACAGAAGTTTCTTACAAATAAAAAATACTGGGCATAAACAACATGTCCTTTGCAGACAACCTCAAAGCCTTGTCTCTTTATTCAATACCCAAAAGGCTGCTGAAGGGTTATCTGTGTTTGGCCTACAAAGCATTCTCTGATCCCTTGCTGATGGACCTTTTGCACATTTGCAAATTAAACAGCACCAGAATCACCAAGTTTAAGGACCTAAATGTCCACTGATACATAAACAGGAAATGCTGGACACTACCCCTTCACTGGAAAAAGGCTTCTTATCCATGTCAAGCAGACCTCTTCCCTAACACAAATGAAGTATAATTTGGACCATTGGCTGGGAAATCACAAATTCACCCCTGGTCTGGTACTCATGTCTCTAATAAAGAGATGTAGCCTGTAAATGCTTGCCCTTGCCCAAGTCTACATATACCCTATAAACAAACTTAAGGAATTCAATCTGAAATTTACTTTTTGGAAGCATGGCTAAGGCTAAAATGGCTTCTGAGGGTTGTTAGCTTAGTAGCCACCTATGAACCTATGTTGCAAGTTTTCAACAGTCAAAAACACAGTCTGCTATTGATATTTGTCCTAGCTTTTATTACAAGTTATGCAATGAATGCAGTATTGTTTGGGTTAATGAAAATTAATGCACATGTGAGATCATCAGAAACTTAGTCAGCGGTAAACTCATTCTAAAATGTACTATCAGAACAGGCACTAGATGATGACTCTATTATTTTTCTGTTCTTTAGAGTGTATGTGTTATGACTAGAAAGAATAGCCCAGAAAGCGCCACCTAAGCTAGTTAGTGCTTGGTTTCATTTGAAGTTAGTATTTACAGTCTGCCGTGTTAGATTTGCCTTTATGTAATATCAGTAGCTGTTGATTTAATTCTGGATAATAAAGATTCTTGCCACAAATTATTTTTTTATCTTAATGATTTACTGATGATACACAGTGTTATGGAACTCTTTAACACTGACAGAGTTACACAGATATAAAAAGAAAATAGCATGTTATCTCATCTGCCTCTAAAATTTATTAAGCAGACAGCATATGAACAGGGATGTGGCAAGATAGAAGGAAAAAGGGATCCCGCATATTTCCTAATTAGCCTATAGGATAGACCTTAAGCAATTCTGATGGAGAGATGACTGGAAGTTAAGTAATCCAAGACAGGTGGACCTTTGTCAACGAATGTTTGCATAATGGGCAGTAGGTAACAATTAAATCGCTGGTACCACTTTCAGTTTTATTTATTTTTCAGATGCAAATATAGTGGGCATATTTTATTTTTTTCTCTGCAATGACTGGGAAAATTCTTATAGGGATTTTTCCCTGGAGATTTGAACCCAGTAATATTTTTGTTTGTCTTAGAAGGCATCAATGGAAACTATACAGTTTAATACAGCAGGCTGTAAAGTAATATCTACAATGCGGATGGCAGGAATTTTTAATACAGAAAGAAAGAAAGACTGCACAAATAGACTGATGAATGTGAATTCTCTGAGTTCTCTATTATCATGTTTTACACAGACAGGACCTTTTTGCCATTATGTCTGTTATGGCAAGAAGCTTTCAAAGTTTGACTTTTGCAGCACAGTGTTTGTCATGACTTGAAATATGTATTTCTAAAAGTCTTAAACCAGTAGCACATGTAACTTTGTCACACATTCTTTTTTGTTCTGAGTTACCTGAGAGGAATGGACAAGAGATTAAATAACTTTGAGTTTTCAGTTAAAAAAAATAATCCAGACATTCAGTTTGCTGAAAAACTGTGTCATGTGACTGTACATAGAAAAGAAGCTTCTAAAACACTGAGCTGTCTGTGAAATACAATTACAGAAAAGAATCATGTGCTGGGCATTTAAAAATAGAAAAATAATCTACTTCATCTTTTTTATGCAGACTGTTCCAAGGACTATGCATTGACATTTCTTCAGCAGTAAGTACATAGTGCATTCCACTAGCTTCCTGCTTGCATGCCATAAATTCAGGTACTCCTGACAGAGATATTAATGACTGGTTTGTTCAGCAAACAGAGACAGAGAGAAAGAGAAAGAATGAGAGAGGCAGTCACACTAAACAGAATGTTTATGCAAATGCTGCATTACACTATTGGTAGAGCTTCTATGCCCTCACTGTCACCACAGTGACACTCTGACCATTAGGCTGCATGCTCAGCCAGAAAGAGAGAAAAATTATGTTTGTGGTGTCTGTGCTTCACAGAAGGAGGGACTTTGATTTTAATAACCTTTTTTCTTTTCACAGATTCTAATTCATTATGAGTTATCTAGATAGGTTGAATTGTAAATTCTAACCTGACAGTTTAATAATTTCAGCAATGCTTATATATATAAGAAAAACATGACTTTCCAGCATAAAGTTCTTAACAGTACTTTTTGGGGTATTTTCGTTATGATCTTTACAAATTTGAGCAAGGGTGGTACTGGGTTTGATTCTCTCACCCATCAATTACATGCTGGGTGACGTTAAGCAAGTCACTTAACCAGACATTGTTTAGGGGCAAATGGGAATTTGGGCTAGGCACCTTAATTGTCCCCTGGACTGCAAGTCTAGGAAATACCTATGAGCCTGTGATTAGATATAAGATGCATACATGTATGTACAAACATAGACATACAGGACTTTTGTAGGGTCTTTCTGAGTATATGAGTATAACTTGCTCCCTACCCCATGCATTGAGAGAAACAATCTAAAGTTTATGCACATATGATATGGGGTTTATTTTATATAGCATTTTAATTCTAAATGCTTCATGAATGGAAGGTAATTCACTTGTACAAGTTAATGTCCTTTAATGAGATTTGAACCTCAGAATTTAATTGCAGGAATGTACATACACAAAACTGTTAGAATCATACTTAGCAGAGATTGAGGTTTTCTTGAAAGCATGATTTATAACGGTGTGGGAAAATAGTAAATCAAAACATTCTATCTTCTTGGAACATGCAATGAAGAGGAAGAAATGCTGTTTTAATTGATGTACAAAGGACCCATGAGTATCAATAAACATTGGTTTGAATGTATTTATTGCACATTCACTGAAGACAAAAATGAGAATATTCTGATTTTGGAGAGGCAAAATTCCAACATAGTGTAATTTATAGTTTGGAAAAATAAATAATTAGATTATGGGTTACCAAAATTTTTAATGGAACATTCTAGCTTAAGCTGTATGAGTAGATTACCATAGCTTAAAACATCAGGGAGGTGGAAGGGAAAGAGTCTGGGAGCCCTTGGAGAAGAGTGCTTGGAAAGCCTGACCTAGACCCAGAAAAGGAATCTAGTTTATAGTGCTTTGTAAACGTTTGCACGCAGGAACAAGTTTGCTGCTTCTAGAATACTTCTAGACTCCAGCCATTTCCAAAAATCCATAAATGAAGCCAACGCCCTGGTAGAGTGTGCCTTGACTTTGTCTGGAATCATTTTGTTGTGGTGGGAATAACAAAAGGTACTAGCCTGAGGCAAACATTTGGAAATAGTCTGCATTGATACAAGTCGTGCCTTCTTCTTGTCATCTTCACAAGAAATGAGCAACTGATATGTAGCTCTGAAAAGATTTTTTTTCTGTCAAGATAGTACCTGAGTTGTCTGTGGATGTCCAAAGTATGACGTGTCCTTTTTCTCTCATGTTTGGTTTCATGAAAGAGCACACAGAGATGGATGATCTGGCACGCAGATACCAAATTAGGCCCAAAAGAAGGATTACTTCTGAACAAAACATTGTTTCTCATGTCCAGGGATGTTGATGTTGGGAACTCACAAATTTAAGGTACCTCTGAATTTTTCTTATGCGGAGTCTTGCTAGAGGAATAAGATTCAAAGAAGCCAAGAGTCCTAAAATCATGAGAAATTCCCTGGCTGAGAGAATAGCTTGAGTAAAAAAAATCATGACTAGATTAAGATATAGATCTTTATCATGTAGAGAACTTCTCTGAACTGAGGTATTAAGGAAACACCCCCAAAACAATCCTGTGAGAAGTCAAAAAAGACCTTTGTTATGTTCTCCTGGAACCTCAGGCTGTGTACGAGATCCCTCACCCAAGAGAGAAATTCCTGACACTTTGGAAAAGATTCTGCAAAGATATGCAAGTCATCTAAATAAGGACAAATGTGACTATGTTGTAGTCTTCAGTATAACAGGAGCTAGATACTTTGTGAATAACCCTTCTCCTAACAGCAGAGGAGAGGCCACATCTATCTCCCCTGAGACAGCAGATGTTGAATGACAGGAGGAAAAAGAATGTTTTGTCTCACAGATGAGTGGAAATCCCTCGTAAAGAGGATGAACACCCACTGCCAACTGTAACCTTGATGGATTGCATTCGGAACACATTTGTATGAAACTACCTGTTGCCAAAGGGCGAAACAATCCTTCCAGAAAGTCTGAATCTTTAAGTGTTTGCCAGGGTGAGAAGGGGAGAAAAGTTTTCTGGATAGTCATTCAGACGTATTACACTGTTCTTTGTTCTTGGGGGAGGGTCCTACTTTCTATCTGGAACCTCCATGCCATTGCATTTTGAATGTTTGCTTATTTTGCTTTATGAAAAATGTTGTAGGGGTAGCACTAATCCCCTCAGTAAGCCTGGAGAAGGAAGGCTGAACATCCAAGAGATTCCTTATATCAGCTTATCTCTCACATCACATTTTATGGACCCCTGCAGCAGAAGGTGCAAGAACCAACTTTCTGTCTATGGAAGAATTCAAAACCTCAGCTTTGACATCCTCTGAAAAGTTTTGATTATGTAATCAAGCACACCTGTTCATGACAGTTCTAATGACAGCTGTCCTGGAAATGGAATCATCAGAACCATAAGCAGATTTCAAATAGTGGGTTACCACATGAGACACAGAAGCAATAAGGTTAAATATAGAAGATTTTTCTTCCAAAGAGGAAACAGATCCAATACTATTCTCCATGTTCTCAAAAGAGAAACGCATGAACTTTAACATATAAGCTTGACAACTGGGAATTTTAAAAACAAGCTTTGCTGAGGAAATGCACATTATTCTCAGATATATTAAAAAAAAACTTCCAATCCCTTTCAGAAGGTGAGGGATTGGTATTACCCAGATGTTTTGCAGCAGCTGGGTTCACTAGAGCAAAAGCCACTGGATCTGATCTAGGATTACTATACAGTCTATCTACGCTCTTGGGGCAGCAGGTTGACTGTCAGACAGGTTACAAGCTTCACAAAAACATCCTTCAATTCTGAAGGACCAGAAGGATTTGGATTAAGTTTGGGAAAATCTAAATGCAATAAATCAAAAAACTTCTTCTAGGATGGTGGAGTGTCATTATATTCCCACTGAAAAAAGAAGTTATGTACTCACCATAACGTTCCATCTGAGTAGTTATACTTTATTTTCCTGCAACCTGTGGATATTCGGATCCAAATCGGATCCAAGCCGGCAACTTTTTTTCTAGCATCTGCTCTAAACTCCGAGCTCCTCCCCCTACCCATAATACACCACCATTTCCTATCTTCCCTCAGATCGAGTTTGCTGCAACTGTACACTTTAGCAACTCAAACTAAATAAACCTAACATGTTTATTCACATGAAAAGGTCAGGGGGATGGAGGGTGGGAAGGATGCAGAAAAATGAAGTATAACTACTCAGATGGAACGTTATGGTGAGTACATAACTTCTTTATCTGAAGTAGTTAACTTCGTTTTATCTGTAACCTGTGGGACAGAGTCTCCAGCTACTCAAAAATCCTGGGACGCCCTCATGGGAGGATATTCCTGAGCACCGCAGAGCCAAAGAATGCTCCCCCTCTGGAAATCAGATCTAATTTGTAATGGGAAATGAAAATATGTGAATTTGCCCAAGTTGCTGCTGCACAAATGTCATCCAAAGGAACCTTAGACCAAAAAGCAGCAGAAGTCGCCATCGACCTGGTAGAGTAAGCTTTAAACAGATGAGGAGGAGATAAACCCTTGGCTTTGTAAATATGTAAAATGCAAAGAGTGATCCATCTGGCTAAAGAAACCTTGGAAATGGCCTTTCCCAAATGAGGTTTAGAAAATGTGACGAATAATTGATCAGACTTACGGAAGGGTTGTGTTCTTTGAAGACAGAAATGAATTTGTCTATGAACATCTAACAAATGAAGTTTATATTCACCCTTGTTCTGAAAATTTGGAAAGAAGACAGGTAAATTAATTGTTTGGTTCATGTTTGATTGAGATGCTACTTTTGGTAGAAAAGAAGGATTTGTACGGAAAGAGACCCTGTCCTTATGGAAGACCAAATAAGGAGGCATGGCAGACAAAGCCTGAATCTCAGAAACCCTCCTAGCTGATGTAATAGCCACTAGGAAGGCTGTCTTCCAAGATAAAAACTTTAAATCCACTGATGCTGCAGGTTCAAAAGGAGGAGTTACTAATGACTGGAGAACCAAAGTGAGGTCCCAAGGAGGAACAGAATCTTTGATAGGAGGACGCAAAAGAAAAGTGCCTTTTAGAAAGGATTTACACAGCCTAGAAGAGGCCAGGGTGATCTTATTTTCACCAACATGAAAGTTAGAAGTGGCTGCAAGCTGTACTTTCACCGTGGAAGAACTAGTTCCTTGCTAAAAAATACCAGTCAAGAAATCCAACACCACTGGAATAGGGCCTGTAAAAGGATCCAGGTTTCTCTGAGAGGCCCACATAGAGAAATGTCTCCATTTACTGTGATAAACTTTCCTAGTGGAATCTTTAAGAGAAGCCACTAGTATAGATTTAACAGGGGATGAAAGACCGGGAGTCCTGGCAATCAAGGGAACTGGAGCAGCCAAGCTGTCAGCTTGAGACTGTCCAGATTGGGAGGGTAGGCACCCGAAGGATGAGAGATTAGATCCAAGCAGGTATCCAGAATCCACAGAGGAGCTACAAGATGAGACCAAAGGAAGGGGAACCAAACTTGACGAGGCCAGAATGGGGCAATGAGGATCACTTTGCACCGCAGTCGGCAAGCTTTCTGAAGAAACTTCAGAATGAGTGGTAATTGTGGGTAAGCATACAGTAACCCGGGGGGCCAAACATGGACTAGAGCATCTCTGGGGGCATACCCTGGTGAGGGAATCAGAACGAAGAACTAGCTGCACTTCGAGTTTGAAGGAGATGTGAAGAGATCACAGCAAGGCTGTCCCCATGCAAGGAATATCTCCTACACTACTGACTGTTTCAGAGACCACTCATACGGCAGCAGAATAGCCTGACTCAATCTGTCTGCTAAAATGTTGGAGCGTCCTGGGATGGGCATTGCGATCAGAAACTGACCGGTGGAAATTGACCACTCCCACACTCTCATGGCCTCATGACACAGAGGGTAAGTTCTGGTTCCCCCCTGCTTGTTGATGTAACAGACAACCGACATGTTGTCTGACTGAATTGCAATTGTACCTAGAGGAAAGACAGTGTGGAAGGCTTTCAACGCTAAAAGCACTGCCCTCATCTCCAAAACATTTATGTGCAACTTGGTCTCTGTCTGGGAACACGTGCCTTGGACCGTCCTTCCTGAACAATGCCCTCCCCACCTGAGTTGGGAGGCGTCTGTGGACACTGGCTTGGGCTGGAGATGACAGGAAAAGGCATCCCGCTGCAACTTCTGGTGAATGGAGCCACCAAAGGAGAGACATCCTGCAGGTGTGACTGATCCTTATCGGAAAATCCATGGAAGGTCTAGCCAAGACCATTGAACAGCTAGAGTCCACTGAAGAACCCGCATGTGAAGGCGTGCACAGGGGAGGATAGAGATCGCAGCAGCCATAGAGCCCAGGGCTCGGAGAACATCGCTCGCCTTTGGAAATCTGAGGTCCACGATTAGAGCAATGTGGTACCTGAGGTTTAAGATCCTGTCTGGCGTTAAGAAGACTTTTAGTTACAAAGTGTCTAGCCATGCCTCGATAAAATCTAAGACTTGTACAAGTTGCAAAAGGGATTTGTGAACATTGACTGTAAACCCCCGCCAATCTGCAAAAAGAAGGAAGTAGTCTCAGGCCAGACAAAGAAGACGCTTGGCGGACGCAGCAAAGAGCCAGTCGTCCAGGTAAGGAAACACCCGAATTCCCTGAAGCCTCAGGTGAGCTGCTACTACTGCTATTACCTTGGTAAACACCCTGGGGGCTGTGGTGAGACTAAAGGGTAGAGCTCTGAACTGGAAGTGACTGGCTCCCAGCCGAAAGCGAAGAAACCCCCTGGAGCTTCTGTGGATCTTGATATGGTAGTAAGCATCCTGGAGATCTAACGAGCACACCCAGTCGCACTCTCGGAGATAAGGTAGAATGGACTGTAGGGTGACCATCCAGAACTTTTGTTTGGTGACAGACATGTTTAAGGTTGACAGGTCTAGAATGGGCCTGAGGTCCCCCATCTTTTTGGCACTAAAAAGAACCTGGAGTAAACTCCTAATCCAGAGTGGTCAAGGGGGGCCGATTCAATAGCTCGTTTGTGAAGCAGCTTTGAAACCTCTAGAGCTGCGGCCTCCCTGTGAGCGGGTGGGACATCCAGGAGGTGTCTTGTAGCACTTGGAGGGGCAACAAAGGGGATAGTGTAGCCTTTGGATATTATTTGTAGCACCCAGCCATCTGCAGTTATGGACTCCCATGCTGCTGGGTGCTTCCAGAGTAGGACAGTCGGGCAACCCCTCAGGGCTGCTGCGTGGGCCTGTCAGAAAACTGTTCCCTAGACTCGAAATTCCTGGGACCCCTTCTACCTCTAGGTTGGCGTCGATCCTGTCCCCCTCTGCCTCTGGGGGATGAGTTGTCCTGAAACTCCTGGGAAAACTGTGATTTCCAAAACCACATCTTCTTTTGCCCTCTTTGGTTCCTAGAAAAGGACCGCTGAGGGTTAGAGAAGTGGATCCTGATGGCAGACAAAGTCTTCCCATCTTTTTCACACTGGACAAGAGTGTCAAGTACTGTCTTCCCAAAAAGGGAAGAACCATCATAGGGAGCATTGGTAAATGACGCCTTGAAAGGGTCCGCAAACTGACACAACCTAAGCCAGGCATGTCGCCTCATGGCTATGCCCGTCCAGCCGCCCTAGCTGCTCCTTCTGTGGCGTGGGAAAGGAGGTGCATGGACGTGTTTGATACAGATTTCAGAGTCGACATTTACACAGAGAACAGTTGTTTGTCCTGCTGTGATAAAGACTCTGGGGGAGACTCAGGGAATTCTGAGACAAGGTCTCGCTGCAGCCGTATAACATGTGCCATATAGTTCACCACACGGATGGAAAAGGTCACTGATGAATAAATGGGCTTCCCAAACCTATCCACTGACCTGGACTCCTTGTCCGGAGGGTGGACTGAGGAACTCTCTTGTGCCAGGTCCTTCTTGGTGGCTGCTGCGACCACCATAGCATCAACGGAGGCTCCTTTAGACCAAGGTTGTCTGTCCGTGGGAGGAGAAAGAATCTTGTCAGGGCATTTGGGGATTGGATTTATGGTGTCAGGCTCCTTCCATGCCCATGTGGTGATAAGATCCACCAAGGGATCCGCTGGCAGGGATACCCAAGAAGTAGATGGGCCCATGCCAAAAGCCTCCAGGAACATAGACTCATCCGTAGAAGGTTTTGGGGCTGACCAACCTCCCCTCTGGCGGAGGATCTCCATGATGTCTCAGAAGGAGACATCCTCGGGAGGTGACCTGGGGGTACCTGCTCCTTCATCTAAATCCGTGCCCATAGTGAGGGACTCAGGGGAGTCCAAGTGCCCCCTTTTGCACTTGCGCTTATGGGGGCCTTCTTCAGTGGGACTCCCTGAAGAGGACTCGTGAGCCGTGGGGGGGGGGGTTCCTCAAGGGAAATAACCTGGGGCTCCTCTGGCACGGGCTGTCCCTGAGACAGGTTGAAGGGAGTCATCCCCAAATCCAGTGGAGTCTGGGTGAAATCCAAGGAGATGGGCTGAGGTCTCAATCCCTGGGAGCGAACCCTCTCCACCACTTCAAACGCCAAAGGAGAGCATGCCTTCTTGGCACCCAGCAAGGAAGAAGCTCTCCCCGGGTCCGAAGTGGGGATCAGAGCCAAAGTGAGGGTAGTCTGAGCTCCAAGGGAATGGTTTGGATCTGAAAAGGTCAGAGCCGAAGAGGGATCCATTCCCTTGGGCCCGACTCCCTGTCCACGGCTCAGAGAGTCGCTCAGATCAGAACTGGCCAGATCTGAGGAACTCAAGGTAACAGCCAGAGTCGAGGTTGGAGGAACCGTTGGCACCGAGCTACCAGCTCCAAAGAGTCTCGAATCCAAGTACCCCGAAGCAGCCACACGGCTCGGGAAAGAAGAAACAGGATGGAAGAAGGGCATGGAGGTCCCCCCTCCAGAGGGACAGGGGCCTGGCAAGACTCCCATCTGTATTTGAGTCTGAACAAATCTCCACATCATCCTGTCCATGTCCAAGTCCGATAGACTCCGAGTCGATCATGAAGAGGCAACCAACTCGGATCTGGCTGGTCTGCGAAGCAAAGGTGAGGAAGGCCTCGGATCTGAATGCTCCATCAGCTCCGGTGAGAAACGGGGTGAGCGGAGCCTAGGAGAAGCTGGTCTCAGAGTCTTTGATGGTGGACTAGGGAAGGATTCCCTATCTGGAGACCTCTTGCGAGACCTATCCCTCTTCCTCTCTTTGTCTTCCTTGTGTCTTTCTCTATCCTTGTGTTATTTTTCTTTGTCTTTTTCTTTGTCTTTATCCTTATCCTCCCCCACACCGCACGAGTGGGAGTTTGAGTCCCTTTCTGAGGGGGGTGGGGGTTGGCGGGAGTACCAGAAACCGAGGCCATTGCAGAATACAGCATGGAGGATGAGAAGACCCTTGGCAACCAGTTTGGCCTTTCTACCCCTGAGGGCCCTAGGGTTAAAACTGGCACAAATTACACAATGAATAGATAAATGAGGCACTCCCAAACAGATTACATGCAGAGTGTGACCATCAGCTGGTGCGAGCTTATGGCCACACTCTGTGTATTTTTTAAAAACTGACTTAGGGTGATCAGCCATAGCTCCAAACTAACAGCCACTCCCGAAAGAGAAAGCACACCACACTAGAGCACACACACTGAAGGGAAGTGGGCCTAGAGACTACTGTAATGAGAAAAAACTTTTTTTTTTTTTTTAAAACTAGAACCGACGAACAGAGTACAATAAAGGGGAGGAAGGGAAGACTAATGACCACTTTCACACAGAAAAGATTGAAGTAAACACACAATTCCTGAAGCTCAGAGCAATGGAGACCAAGATGTTCACTATGGTGTGGCAAATGAGATCTGAAGGAAGATAGGAGATGGTGGTGTATTATGGATAGGGGGAGGAGCTTGGAGCTCGGAGCAGATGCTAGAAAAAAAGTTCCCGGCTCGGATCCGATATGGCTCTGAATATCCACTGGTTGCAGATAAAATGAAGTTAACTACTTCAGATCAATTGATTCATTCTAAGAATAGTTTCTGAAAAAGAAACTCCTTCAAAGGTACTGGAAGATGCCACACTTTCCTTAGAATCTGAATCCAAAACCTGAGGAAAATACACAAATGTTGATCCTTCAGTATCATTTTCTGTTTTTAAAATCTTTAACTTCTTCAAAAAAATGAAGATTTTCTTTTTCTCTTAACAGAGATAGCTGAACTGGAAGGCTCAAGAGCCTGAACTAAGCCTTGAGCTAAGCCCAATAAATAACTCCTGGTCAAAGTACATAACAAGAGAACACATATTCCTTAGCCTTTGACAGGAATTTTGAAGAAGCAAACACACTTTTACCAGGCAAAACTTCCCTAAACAGTGGTAATCCATCTTGGCTAGGCAGAGAGGATATCCTGCTCTTTCTCCCAGGTCCAACAAGACTGGTTATCCCTTACCCACCAATGGCACTCCAACAGCTGCAGAGAATGTATCTAACCCTGTCCATGGTGGCTGTAAGGACAACACCAGTGGCGGCCAAGGAAAACGATGAATGGTCTGAGGAACCAGAAATGTCCACAGCAGAGGTTACCCATCTGTGCCTAAAGCACTTCAGCATCCTGCTGTGGTGGCAAAGGCTGTTTATTAATTTTCTTCTTTTTGTAGCCAGTTGAAGGAAGAACTGAGGAACCAGTAGGTTGTTCTATGTAAAACTGAAAATGGTGCCTGATTACCAGGGAGGTTTGGCAGCAGTAGTCAGTAAAACTGGTAAGTAGTAAAAAAGTCACTTTTTTGGTTAAAAAAAATAAACACTTAATGTCTCTACTTACCTTAACACTAACAGCTTCCTATTCATGTTAAACAAAACCCCTCATTGGTCCTATTTAAGCATTTAAGCATAATTTGGACAATTGGATGGGTAACTGGAAATTCACCCTGGGGGTTCCACCTGTGTCCCTCTTGGACATGGGCAACAGGTGCTGATTTTAGTGTCTGCTTGAACCAGACATCCTTGGGAACATGGGTTGAACTTGGCTAGGCTTGTAAGGGCCCTGGGACCATTAGCCTAGTAACCTCTTATGATCCTATGATCCTATTATCCTAAATCTGTGTTGTCATGTTTTCTTCCATTTCAACTTTTGGGTTATCAGATCTGACCAGAGCACTTTTTACATAAGCTTGGATCCAGGTCCCTGGCTCCTCCCCTATACATAACCCCTTCAGTTGACCAGAAATACCTCTGATCGAGTTGATGGTTATAAGACTTCAACTATAAAATCAAACAGACTCTCTGACATAATGGCCAATAAAGGTGACTTCATGAAGAACAGCAAGAACAGGCTGTCCAAAGACAAGGCTCCTGGTCAGGTCCACCTTCCGACTGGTGTCTATGAATGATAATTCAGGCTGGGGGATGGAGGGGAGATGTTGAACTGGATGAAAACAAGATAACGTGGCTCTATGATTATGGTAGGTACATACCTTTTGTATCCAGTGTTGTCTGTTCTGACTGATTCAATAACTTTTATATCCAATGCTGTCTGTTTTCATCTAATTCAATCTTTGATACCGATTTCCAAATTATCTAAAACCTGAATTGAACTAAGGAAGGATATTTCTGAGTATGGAGGAGCCAAAGGATGCATGATCTCTGGATGGTACATCCAAGGTATTGCGTGACACAAATGTATGAATTGTAAACCAAGTTGCAGCTGCACAAATATCATCATTAGCAATCCTGCTCATAAAAGCAGTGGAGGTAGCTACTGCTATTGCAGACTGAGCTTTTGCTTTGCCAAGTAATTTCATTCCCAGTTTCTCACATACATAAATAACACAATCAGATAGCTACCTAGACAGTGTTACTTCATAAACTCTGTGACTGAATTTAGTTTTTGAAAAGGCAAGGAAAAGTTGATCAGTTTTTCAGATATTAGAAAATCTAATAAAACTGGAAGGAGCGACCCATGGTGGACATACCACCAGTCCATAAAGTGTCCATAGAACATCAAAAGTCACAGTGCTCCAAAGAAAAATTGAGCGGTACAACAAAACTTCATTCAGTCCACCAAAGCTCCAAAAATCAGATATATTCTGTCCTGTGTAGATAAAATCTGAGCTGACAATGAACTTCTAGCAAATGTAGGGTATATCCCCACCCTTGTTAGAGAATTTTTGGAAAAACATTACAGGACTGATCATTTAATGTTTGCTTCAGAGGCCACTTTTGGGAGAATATGGTGATTTTTTTTTCTCAAAGATACTCTGTTCTTATGGAAAACCAGATATGGAGGTTTGCATGATAAGGCCTGCAATTCTGAAATACTCCTAGAAGATGTGAAAAACACCAAAAAGACTGTTAAGAAAATTTGAAACAGAGGCTAATTAGTCCTTGATCACTGAGAAGCTGGATCGTTTATGGAACAACTCAGCCAAGAAGTCTAAAATCAATAAGAAAGGGGCTGCAGAAGGACCCATAGCCCTAGAGGAAGCCCTTACAGTAAACTTTTTCCACTTACTGAGATAAACCTTCCTGCTGTTTGGTTTATGTGAAGAGGATAGAATTTGAATAACTGAAGCAAACAGCCTGGAATATCTGACCACCATTAAAACTGTATAAACCATGCAGTTAGCATCGGGGCTTTTAGGTTCTGGTGAGGCTGACCAGGTGGGTGAAAGAGAAGGTCTGGCTTGGGGTGCAACACCCAGGAGGGTGCACTAGATCAGGTTGGAGGAAAGGAAACAAAACTTGCTTGGGCAAAACAGGAGCTCTAAGGATAACTTTAGTCTTGCTCCCTCGTGCTTTATGAAGAAACTTGGTAATCAACAGGTGTGGGAGAAAAGCATAATGTGGATCTGGGAGCTAATTGTGGACTAGATCATCCTCTTGGTGTCTGACACTGTGGAGGGATCAGGGCAAAATAACTGTTGCACTTATTTAGGTATGAAACAAAAATATTTATTTTATTTATTTTATTTTACATTTGTTGACGGGGAAAGTCCATCTGGATATATGTCCATTTTCAGTGGAGGCCTAGGGAGAAAAGCTCCAATATCACAGAAAGGTTGGCCCCAGCGACTGATAATCTGTCACCACTGTTTGACTGAAGTGTTCTTCTGGGCTTAGAAGTGATGGGAAGACATCACCCATTGATACACTATCATGGCTTCCCAGCACACAGGATATGATCAGGTTTCTCCCTGCTTGTTGATGCACCAGACAACTGCCATGCTGTCCACCTGGCTACAGATCACTAGTAAATATTTGATTGGTGTAGTGAAGAGCTATTTTTTTAAATATTGGAACACCTAGAACTCCTGCAGCCTGAAACATGCTGCTACCACTGCCATGCCTTTGTTGAAAACTCTAAGGACTGTGGTGAGATCAAAGAGCAGTGTCCTGTATTGAAAGTGATTAGCTCCTAGCTGTAGACCTCTCCTGGGCTGTTTTGCTATCTTGATATGACAGTACTCATCCTGCAGATCTATAGAAGACATTTAGTTGCCCTTCCTCAAAAGAGGCAGAATGGACTGTACCATGACCATCTGGAATTTTGTTTGTTTCACAAACTCATTTAGGTGGCTTAGGTCCAGAACTGGCTTTAGTTTCCCTGTTTTCTTTGGAACTAAAAAGAATCTGGAAGAGACTCCAGATCCTGACTGGTCTAGGGAAGACTTGCTTTTTTCTACCATCTTTTTTACCTCTGTTGCTGCAGATCCTATGTGACTGGGTGGTACACTGGGAATCTTCATCTTTTTCTACGGGGGAACCAAAGGGTATAACATAGTATCTGGTGACTATCCTCTGCACCCATGAATCTCGGCTGATTGTCTGATATTCTTGACAGTACAGGGATAAGTGTCATCTGACCTCCACAGTGCAGTGGTTGGGCAACCATTCAGGAGTGTTGGTAGGGTTTCTCTGTGAAAGGACTTTAAAACTGTTGATTCTGCAGTCTGCCTCTGTGGTGAGATCCATTATAAGTACTCTGCCATCTGCCCCATGGGGGGGGGGGGGGGGGGTAGACTGTCCAAAGGAGCATCCTGGCCAAAATCCTGGGATTTCCAGAACCACAATGTTCCTCCCTTTCTGATTCCAGGAGAAAGTCCTTTATGGAGTGAATAAATGAATTGAGACTGCAGTGTCTTGCCTTCCTGTTCACTCCTTGTGAGTGTTTCCTTCGTCTTAGGGTTGAGCAAGGTTGAACCTCAAAGGGTGCATTAATGAAGGACATCTTTAAGCCTTCTGCAAAATTACACAGCTGCATCTAGGCTTGCTGGAGAATAGCAATGCCAGTGCCTGATTCCCTGGCCATATCATCAGCTCCACTGGAGAGCAGATGCATGGGTACATTTGACACTGACTGAAGGATAGACAACTGGGACTCCACTGACTTCTGGATATCTGCAGGTAAGTTACCCAAAAGGGACTTGGCCAGCACCTTAATCAAGTCTCTGTGAAAATGCGTCATATGAGCAATGTAATTGAGTGATCTAAGTGCAAAGGTTGCCGAAGCTTATGTGCATTTCCAAAGTCTGTCCAGGGCCCTAGATTTCCTATCAGAGGATGGAGAGATACACTCAACCCTCATTGCTTCATTAACTCCAGAATATCTCCAAAGGAGACATCCTCAAGAGGGGATTGTGGGAACCCCCCCCCCTCACTGAAGTCTTTGTCTTCAGTGACAGACTGTGGTTATGAGTTGAAATGTTTCCTCTTACAAGCTTATTTCTTTGGCACCCCCTCCAGGTGGGTTTCTAAGGAAAGCTCGGAATCAGATAGAAAGCTTGGGTGGTGAGTACCTCTAAGGCAGAGGGAGGCTGGCTGTCCCTGTTGATCAGGATGAGCAGATATGGAAACAGGATCCACAATAGGTTGGGATGAGACTGAGTGTGACAGAGGGACCTCACCTCTAAACAACCCTCTTAAAGGCCTAGGATGCTGAAGATGCGATCGGGGCCAAAGAAGAATCCACAGATCTACAGGAGGAAAGGAAGGCGGGAACATCTTGAGTGGCAATCTGACCTGATTCCTAGGTCAATATCAATGCCAAACTGTTGAGTGATAAGGCACTAAGGAAAAAGGATGGATTCAAAAACTTCAAAGTCCACCCTGGCTCGCTGAGCCTTGATTATGATGCTTCAGCTCTGAGAATCATCCCAATCTGACTGTGCTGGAGTCAGTATAGTAAAGAAAAACATCTGAGTTGAAGTCAAAAAGACTATCGGCTCTGACACTGGTTCTCTACCATGAAGGCCCAGATGCATGGGCTTCAGAACTTTTGGTCAGATTGGAACAGGAGAAAACAGAGAAGGGGCAGTTGGGACCATACCCAAAGCCCTGAAGGGGTTGATGCCGGGAAGACTCACAGTTAAGTCTGCATCCAAAGAAACTTCTGACTCATCTTGCTGACATTCACTTCTGACAGACTCCATGACGAACAGAAGGACCAAAAGGATGAAGTCACCAAAGGTGGCTGAGAAGATCACCTGCTCTGTAAAACTGGAGTCCAGTCTCAGACTCACCTTTTCCAGTGAGCTGCAAGGAGGAGTTGAGACTGAATTCATCGAGGTTCAGGATCCAAACACCTCAGCGTCTTCAGTGCCAAAGATCCTCCAATGGCTCGGGTGACCATTTCCTGGTTTTCTCTATCATCTTCTCTGATTCTTTCTCTCTTTTCTTAGTTTTATGTCTCTCCTTTTCTTTTTCTTTCTGAGGCATAACTTTTTCAGGCTTCTTGATGGTAGAAGAAATTAGAAGTTATGTACTCACCATAACGTTCCATCTGAGTAGGTGTATTCATTTGTCTGCAACCTGTGGGTTATGGATCCGATATCGGATCCGAACCGGCATAGTTTCCAGCTATGGATCCAAGCTCTCAGCTCCTCCCCTCACCCATAATGCCCTGCTCTACCCTCATGACCTCAGATCGAGTTTGCCAAAGCAACAATACCCTCAAAAGGGTAACCAGTAATATGCAGGAAACTGAAAAGGCCAGGGGGATAGGAGGGCGGGATGGTTGCAGACAAATGAATACACCTACTCAGATGGAACGTTATGGTGAGTACATAACTTCTAAATCTGAAGTAGGATATTCATTTGTCTGCAACCTGTGGGACAGAGTCCCCAGCTACCTGAATCTTGGGCGGCCATCATGGAAGGATATTCCGGAGCACCGCGGAGCCAAAGGATGCTCTACCCCTGGATGCAAGATCCAACTTATAGTGAGAAATAAATGTATGAGACGAAGCCCATGTAGCTGCTGCACAAATATCATCCAGAGGAATCCTAGCCTTGAAGGCTGCTGAGGTAGATACTGACCGGGTTGAATGGGCATGAACACCCTCCGTGCGGCCTTCCTGACGCTTGATAAGCCAATAAAATGCACTGTGAAATCCAGCGGGACAGAGAAACTTTGGAAATTGGCTTGCCCAAATTGAATTTTGCAAAGGAAATAAACAGCTGGTCGGATTGCCTATGACCAGCTGTCCTGTTGAGATAAAATCTTAGTTGCCTGTGAACATCTAGTGAGTGTAGCCTATATTCACCTTTGTTTTCATACTTAGGGAAGAAAACAGGGAGGTTAATGGATTGATTGATGTTTGCTTCAGAAGCGATTTTAGGAAGGAAGGACGGTTGGTCCTGAGGGAGACACGGTCCGGATAAAAACCAAGTAAGGAGGTTTAGCTGATAAAGCTTGAAGTTCAGAAACTCTCTTGGCTGATGTAATGGCTACCAAAAAGGCTGTCTTGTAAGACAAGAATTTGAGGTCCACTGTAGCCGCTGGCTCGAAGGGGAGCGGTCAAGGCCTGTAGGACCAAAGAAAGGTCCCAAGGAGGAACTGCTTGCTTAATAGGGGCCTGAGAAGGAAAGTACCTTTAAGAAAAGTTTTGCACAATTTGGCTGACATAAGAGGATTAGACTCTTGACCAATGTGATAGTGAGAAATTGCCGCCAGTTGAACTTTGACTGTGGAACTGCTGGCACCATCATTAAAGAGAGAGGTTAGAAAATCAAGCACTACGGGGAGAGGAACCGTGAAGGGATCTAGGCCTTGCCGCTCCGCCCACACAGAGAAACGCTTCCATTTGCTTCGTAAACCTTTCTAGTGGCTGGTTTATGAGCCGCCACCAAAATAGCCTTTACCGTGAAGAGATACCGAGTCCTTATCAAGAGTGGAACTGGAGCAGCCAAGCGGTCAGCTTCAGGCTGTCCAGGTTCGGAGGAGGAATGCAGGATGGATGGGATATCAGATCCGGAATAGGATCTAGAATCCAAGGAGGATTCACAGAGTGAGACCTTAGGAAGGGGAACCAGATCTGTCGAGGCCAGAACGGAGCAATGAGAATCATTCTGCAACCCACCCGAGAGGCTTTCTGAAGAACTTGCAGCATCAGAGGCAAGGGTGGATAGGCATACAGAAGACCGGGTGGCCAAGCATGCACCAGAGCTGCCTCTTGGGGTACCTCCGGAGGAGGTATCAGAGCGAAAAACTGTCGCACTTGGTGTTTGAGGGAGAGGCAAAAGATCGCATGAAGGGGTTCCCCACCGTGCGAATATGCGTTCCGCTACTTGACAATTGAGAGACCACTCGTAAGGGGTCAGAATGGTGCGACTGAGCTTGTCCGCTAGGATGTTGGACCGACCCGAATGTGCGTTGCTATGAGAAAGCGATTGGTGGAGATTGCCCATTCCCAAACTCTCATGGCCTCTCGACAAAGAGGGTAAGACCTTGTTCCCCCTTGCTTGTTGATGTACCAGACAACAGACATATTGTCCGATTGAATCGCAATTGTTCCCAAGGGAAGAAAGTCCTGAAGTGCTAGCAACGCTAAGAGCACAGCTCTCATCTCTAGAACATTGATATGCAGTACGGTCTCTGTATCGTTCCACGTGCCTTGGACTGTCCGGCCAAAGTGCCCCCACCCGAGGCGGGAGGCGTCCGTGGTCACCGTGGCGAGAGGGGAGAAGCACAAAATGGGCGACCCTCGTGGAGATCCGGGAGTGGAGCCACCACAAGAGGGACCGCTTGCAAGCCTTGCTGATCGCTATGGGATGATACATGGGAGAGCAAGGTAAGACCACTGTACTAAGAGCGCCCACTGTAGAATGCGGATATTGAGCCTGGCAAGAGGAAGAAGAGCTATCGACGAAGCCATGGACCCTAGAGCCCTCAGGACCAACTCCGCTGGAACAGAACATGAATGGAGAATGGCCCGCACCTGGAGCTGCAGATTCAGAATCCTGTCCGCAGTGAGGAAGGCTCAGAACTCCTTGTGTCTAGTCTGGCCCCTATGAAATCTAAGAGCTGAGTGGGTGCCAGGTTGGACTTTTTTGTATTTATTGTGATGCCCAGAAATGGAGCAAGATGGAGAAAGGAGTCTCACCGAGAGAAGTAGATGCCTTGTTGGGGCGTAAGGAGCCAGTCGTCCAGGTAGGGAAAGACCTGCACCCCTGAAGCCTCAGGTGGGCCGCTACCACTGCTAGTACTTTGGTAAACACCCTGGGGCTGTGGTGAGACCAAAGGGAAGGACCCGAACTGGTAGTGACTGGCTCCCAGCCGAAGCGGAGAAACCTCCTGAGCGCCTGTCCATTAGGATGTGGTAGTACGCCCCTGAGATCTATCGAGCACATCCAGTGGCATTCTCCCAGAAGGGGGAGAATAGATTGTAGAGTGACCATTCGGAATTTTTCTTTGGGGACTGCCAGATTCAGGAGAGAGAGGTCTAGGATTGGTCTTAGTTCCCCGCCTTTTGGCACTAAAAAGAACCTGGAGTAGAACCCTGATCCGATCTGGTCTGGGGGAACGGGCTGGATGGCTCTTTTCTCTAGCAGATGGCCAATTTCTGCTAAAGCGGCCTCCCTTTGACCGGTGGTACGCCTGGGAGGGACTGCATCTTTGGAAGGTGAAGGAAAGGAATGCGATATCCCTGGATATGATTTGGAGAACCCAGCGGTCCGATGTTATGGACTCCCATGCCGCTAGGTGCCCCGAAAAACGCCCCCCGACTGCCTCCAGAGTAGAGCAGTCGGGCAGCCCCTCAGGGCTGCTGCGCGGGCCGTTCAGAGAAAGGTTCCTGACCCGAAGTTTCGGGGAGCCCCTCTGCCTCTAGGGCGGCGCCCTCCCTGTCCTCCTCTGCCACGGAAGGACTGGTTGTCCGGAGCAGGCTGGGACTGCTGCGACTTCCGGAACCACATCTTCTTCTGACCCTTTTGGTTCCTAGAATAGGGCCTCTGGGGTGCAGAGAAGCGGATTCCGACGGCAGACAGCGCCTTCCCGTCCTTCTCGCCTGGGTCAACGCCTCGCGAACGGTCTTGCCAAACAGAGCAGAACCATCAAAGGCGTCGCAAACGACGCCTTGAAGGGCTCAGAAAATCAGTGGCGGAGCCAGGCCTGACGCCCAGTGACCAGTCCTGTCCTCGAGCTCTAGCGGCGCCTTCCGTAGCATGGGAGAGTAGCCGCATAGAAGTATTTGTGACTGACCTTAGAGTGGCCATTTTGGTGGAGTGCAGAGCTCTGTCCTCCTCCGAAATGGACTCAGGGGGGATGCAGCGTACTCCTTAATAAGGTCTCGCTGCATCCGAATAACATGTGCCAAATAGTTCAGCGCCCTTACCGAAAAGGTCGCCGAACTGAACATCCGCTTCCCCAAGCGGTCCATCATCCGAGACTCCTTGCTCGGTGGGTGGACTGAGGGACTCTCCTGAGCCAGTTCCCTCTTTGTGGCCGCCGCCATCAACATGGCATCTACAGGAGGCCCCTTACTCCAATGGGTCCTGTCAGAAGGCGGGCTAAGGATTTTGTCAGGTCTTTGGGAATTGGCTCCACGGTGTCCGGTTCCTTCCACGCCCTGGTGGTAATAAGGTCCACCAGGGGTCGCCAGGGGGGCACACCCAAGAGGTAGACGGGCCCCTTCGCAATGCCCCCAAGAACGCGGACTCGTCCGAGGAAGACTTGGGGGCAGCCCACCCCCTGATACGGAGTATTTCCATGATGTCTCCGAAGGAGACATCCTCGGGGTGACCGTGGGGAGCCTTCCCTTCCTCCAAGTCCGTGTCTTCAGTGAGAGACTCAGGGAGTCAATGTGCCTCCTTTTATCGTGATGCTTGCAGGAGCCTCCTCTGGGGCTGTCAGAGGAGTCCTCGCAAGCAGCAATTTGCTCCATAGGAGCAACTTGGGGCACAGAAACGGGCTGTCCCAGGGCCGGATGGTGGAAGCCTGGCCCAGTGCAGAGGGAGCGCTGGACGGAGCCGCAAGTGCCGGGGTCCGAGACCTCAACAGAGCCCTCTCCACTACATCAAAAGCCAAGGGGAGCCGACCTCACCAAAGGATCCGGCAATCGGCTCCCTCGGATCCGAAGAGTGGATCGGAGCCGCGCCAAGCACTCGGATCCGGCGACAGTGCGCCCCGACACAGACGGCGCCGGCGAGCACTAATCCCCGGATCCGGCTCGGATCCAGGCTCCGAGAGATCGGGTCCGACGACTCGAGGGCATGGTCGGATCCGGCACCAGTACCATCGGATCCGACCTCCCCGCCCGGCTGCTCGGCTCCAGCTGCTCAACCCGGGAAGCGGGTCGGAGAAGGAGCAATAGGCTTGAAAAGGGTGTTGAGCTCCCCGAGGGGGAGGCAAGAGCACTCCCATCTGCATCTGGGCCTGGATGAACCTTCGCATCATCCGTCCAGATCAGCATCCGAAGGCTATGGTAGATCTCGACGAGGCTACCGAGGTAGGCCTGGAATGCCTCCTCGATAGCCTCGCTGAGATCGGGTCTCCTCCTCCTCAGGACCCGTGAGAAGCACACAGGTGACCGGAGCCGAAGGAGGAGACCGCCCAACAGGAGGCCGGGAGAAGCCGCTGGCAGGCGGGGCCGAAACAGAGGTCTCGGCCCGCCAGGTGCTTCTCCTCCGTCCTTCTTAGATGCATCCCTCTCCTGTCCTGAAGCGGGAGTTTGAGTCCCAGGAGCAGGAGGGGTGCTACAGGGGAACAGCTGCAGCCGCAGGAGTCCCCGAAGGAGCGGGGTCGGAGCCGAGTCCGCGGTAAAAGACCCGCCAGGACCAGCTTGGACCTCCGCTCCTCAGTGCCCTGGGGTTGAACCCTGCACAAATGGAACAGCCAGATGTGAGGTGTTCAACCCCAAGACACTAACACACCGAGTGTGGCCATCAGCCGGTGAGAGCTATGGCCACACTCGGAGCATTTAGAAAAAAATGACTTAGGCTGGTCAGCCATAGTCAAAATTACCCAAAAGTTACAGAAGTAACTTAACAATAAACTATAACAAGCACACAGGCCTCACACACACTCTACGTACCAGCGAGGGGAGGGAATAAAATATACTACTGTAAATAAATTTAAACTAAAAACAGTCAATACACAAAGGGAACCTACAACTTTCACACAAAAAAGTTTAAAGAAAGCAAAAAATTTCAATTTTTATACAAGAAAATACCACTTAGCTGAGAGCTATAGAAACCACATCCAGTTACCAGCGCGGCAAACAAGATCTGAGGTCATGAGGGTAGAGCAGGGCATTATGGGTGAGGGGAGGAGCTGAGAGCTTGGATCCATAGCTGGAAACTATGCCGGTTCGGATCCGATATCGGATCCATAACCCACAGGTTGCAGACAAATGAATATCCTACTTCAGATCTTCTGTTTTAAAATGTGCCAAATTCCCTGCTTGGTCAGGAAGAAGGCCCTTCAGAATGAGTTTGTCCTTGTGCCCTTGCAATACTCTGGGACCAAAAGAGATGCATGCTTCACAGTCCATATCTAGGTGAGCCCCTTTGCAATACATGTATCAGTAGTGTGGGTCCTGCAGTAGTATTTTGTGACCACAAGGCAAGCACTTCTTAAATCCAGAGGTATTGCTTGACATACTGGAGATAAAAAATTATTTACTGATAGAAATTGTGCAGAGTCTGCATGTCCTATCTGCATTTGTGTGGGTTTCCTCTGGGTGGTCCAGTTTCCTCCCACATTCCAAAGACATGTATCTGAAGCATTTCTCCCTGGGCCCCTGCTGAAAATGGGCTCTGTCGCAGTCGGACTGTCCCAGCAAATGACTGTTAAATAAATATGCAAATATATAGGGTGATGTATGGAATGAAGGAGTAAGACAGAGAAGGCAGTTGGGACCATACCCAAAGCCCTGAAGGGGTTGATGCCGGGAAGACTCACAGTTAAGTCTGCATCCAAAGAAACTTCTGACTCATCTTGCTGACATTCACTTCTGACAGACTCCATGACGAACAGAAGGACCAAAAGGATGAAGTCACCAAAGGTGGCTGAGAAGATCACCTGCTCTGTAAAACTGGAGTCCAGTCTCAGACTCACCTTTTCCAGTGAGCTGCAAGGAGGAGTTGAGACTTAATTCATCGAGGTTCAGGATCCAAACACCTCAGTGTCTTCAGTGCCAAAGATCCTCCAATGGCTCGGGTGACCATTTCCTGGTTTTCTCTATCATCTTCTCTGATTCTTTCTCTCTTTTCTTAGTTTTATGTCTCTCCTTTTCTTTTTCTTTCTGAGGCTTAACTTTTTCAGGCTTCTTGATGGTAGAAGAAACCTCTGTTTTAAAATGTGCCAAATTCCCTGCTTGGTCAGGAAGAAGGCCCTTCAGAATGAGTTTGTCCTTGTGCCCTTGCAATACTCTGGGACCAAAAGAGATGCATGCTTCACAGTCCATATCTAGGTGAGCCCCTTTGCAATACATGTATCAGTAGTAAAATGAAAAAAAGGCTTCCACCACAGCAAAAAGTTCACTAAGAAATTCTGTTAAAATGTAGGCTTTAATAAAATGAAGAAATAAAAAGCACAAATTGTGCTGTTCAAGTTGCAGGTCAAACAGGATAAGCGCTTTCAGTTAAAAAACCTTCAGATCCTAGTGTGTAGACCTGACTTACTGCTGTTAAATAAAGATCCTTAATTGCTCAACCAATCACATACAGCAATCAGATGCACGCCTTCCTTAAGCCTCCATTTCATTTCTTAATTAGGCTTCTCTCTTTCAAAGTAGGTTTAATAGGAACTACTTTGTTGAGCCCTGGAAATAAATTAGCTCTGAGGTTCATGATCCATTTGCTTTCTTCCTTTTCAGTTTTGTTGATTGGAGGTTCAGTGAGAATGATCTAGTACAAATCATATATGATATAAATATATAAAACAAAGACTCGCCAATAGTTTCTGTTTGCTACTGGTTACAAAAAAATCCCAAAATTTTAAATGTAGCACTAGAACCCAAAAACTTGCGACATCAAACTTTATTAACATCACACAAGTAAGCACTTTGGTTCATTTATCATTTTGACAAGACTTTATCACACCTGAACAGATTACCGAACAAGACTTTCTAGAAAACTTTCAAAATGGCCAATAGTATTTAACCTGTAGGACAACTAGTAAGACAGAGTTACTGTTTCTCTCACCTTGTCTAATAGTCTTTTGAACCTTTTTCGTTGATTAAAGTAGATACCTGAACAACACTTTCTATTAATTTCTTATTATGTTTTACTGTACAAATAGTGCTTGTCTTTGTACTTCTGCCCTGATTTGCGAAACAAAAAAATGCTTTGATTTGGCAGCAATTGCATATGCATTTTTATGTTATAATGTACAATGTAATCTTTTTTGTGCAATTAGCTGTTATTTGCTTATGTTTTAATATGCCTATAATGTTTTCTGTTTAAAGGTCTATATTACCTTGTGTTTTAATCAAGAGGTGGGCATAGTAGTCAACATGCTCCAAGAGGTGGGCGGAGAAGTCAATATGGCCGCAGAAGGGGCTTGCTACTGCGCATCTGGTGGGTTAATACACTTCAATTTCGCCACTATTTTTAACTGTAGGTAGGAAGAGACTGCTTATTAACAAGCTTTACTTTGATTCATATTTTGTTGTTTTACCTTTAGTTTCACTTTTGGTTGTGAGAAAGGGATAGGTTTTGGACAGGCAAGCTCTAGCCACCACAAGGGGCCTATACAGCTATAAATTTACACAGACTGTAGAGAGGAAATTTCTGAGCATATCAAAACAATCCTGTCTTGGTTTATGATTTGTTGTGGAGTTGACTGGTTTAAAGGGGATCCAGTGTCTGTCTGCCTGGGATGACATGCTCGACAAGCCATGCTGCTTCGCTAGAGATGGCTTGCACCTGTCACCCTTAGGCTTTTGAATACTAGTCAAGGCTCTTGCCACCCCCATAGTGTCTTTTTTAGGCAAGGCTCAAAGGACAAATCCACAGCCGTAAATAGCACAAGTAACAAAAAACTGAGGGTAATGCTACTCAATGCCAGAAGTCTAAACCTCAAAATGCATGCCCTCGAGGCACTCCTCAGTATGGAGAAAATTGATATATGTGCAGTAACAGAAACCTGGTTTAAGGCTCCAGAGAGCACCCCAGCACTACCAGGCTACAACTCATACCATACATTTCGGCCACAAAACCCGGACCGAAATACAAAAGGCAGAGGCATATCCATATTCATCATGGATACCCACACCTCCAGCTTAGTGGCACAGCACGATGCTTCAGAGATCATCCACATGCAACTAACAACGGGCAAAACTGCAATTCAAATTGTAGCTTGCTACAGTTCACCCACCATGTCCCAGGACCCCCATTCCACATTTCTGGAAACACTGGGAAACATAAAGGTCCTACCAAACACCCTAATATTGGGAGATTTCAATTACCCAAACATTATGTGGGAGAACTACTCAAGTACTAACTCCCTTGCCCAACATTTCCTAGAATTTATAAACTCAAATGCCCTGGATCAACTGGTCAACACTCCCACCAGAGGTGACAACATATTGGACCTGGTCATCACCAACACTGGCGACCGGTGTTCCACACCGGAGGTCAACCCCTCGCTGGTTGGATCTGACTATAAACAAATCACTTTGGATATCCACATCCCCCACCCCCCACCCACAGACAAGGAAAGCACCATGAAAAACTTTTCAAAAGAAAACTTCACATCACATAAGACCGAAGTGGAAAGTTTCAAATCCCCCATGCTAAAGGATAACGCTGTTCAAGCTGAAAAATCCTTTACTAATGCATTCTATTGGCACCTACAAGAATGCATGGATCGTGCTATCCCAAGCAAAACCAAGACTCTCTCCTCCAAGAAAAGGAAACCAGTCTGCTGGACCCCTGCCATAAAGAAGCTATACAATAGAAGTAGCAAACTAGTACAGAAAAGAGTAAGATCCCAAGAAGGGAAGACATCCCTGATCAGTATCAGAAAGAAACTACAATCCCTCATAAAATCATCCAAGGCGAGCTCCGAAAAAACATTGCCAAGAACTCCAAAGATAACCACAAGGCATTCTTTAGCTATGTCAAGAATCTAAGTGGCAATGCTCAGATCTGCTCAGAGTTAGTGCAGAATGGCACAAAATACACTGAACTGATCAATATCACCAGCATCCTGGCAGACAGGTTCAGTGCAAACTTCACCCCCCTCTCACCCCCAAAAGGGCCCATAACCATACCAGAAGAATGTAGAGCCCCTGAAATCACAGACACTCAGGTCAAACAGCCCTCTCCAAAGCCAAAAACACAGCATCAGTAGGACCAGATGGTGTCCCAGGCTGCATCCTACACGAGCTCAAAGACAAACTAAGCCCTCACCTAAACACAATGCTCAAACTCAGCCTCTCCACAGGCTACGTACCCATAGAGTGGTGCACAGCAATGGTTATTCCGGTCCACAAAGGTGGGGCCACAACAGACCCCGGGAACTATCGCCCTATAAGCCTGACTAACTTGGTCTGCAAGACTATGGAGCGCATCATCATGGAACTCATTAACAGAGACATTGGGAACCTCCAAACACTGGACTCTACCCAGTTTGGCTTTGTTAAGGGCAGATCATGCCGCCTAAACCTGGTGGACTTCTTTGAGACAGTTACCAAGGCTACAGACGAGGGAAAGGTGGTCCGCACAGCCTACCTAGACCTCACAAAGACATTCCCCATTCTGGCATTATAGACAAACTCACCAGCCTGAACATAAACCCCTATGTCACAAGATGGGCTGCCAACTGGCTCACGGATAGAATCCACATTGTGAGAATTGTGGGAGCTAGGTCCGACTCTAAACTGGTTACAAGTGGCATTCCCCAGGGCTCAGTCCTAGGACCCCTCCTGTTCGGCATATACTTCTCAGAGGTACAGGCAAGCACAGGAGGACTATGGCTGACCAAGTTTGCAGACGACTGCAAAATGGGGGCTATAATTGACTCTCCAGTTGACACAGACATCCTCTAAAAGGGTCTCACTGAGACAGATACCTGATGTCAAAATCATGGCCTCAAGCTAAATGCCAAAAAGTGCATAGTCATCCCATTTGGAAAAAACAAAGTACCCACAAACTACCACATAGGTGGTAGTCCCCTAAATACGGAAGATGTAATAAGGGATCTGGGGACCCAAGTAGATAGTAATCTCTCCTTTGATAATCACATTGCCAAAGTGATTAGAAAATCCTTCTATGTGCCCAATTAATCACAAAAGAGTTTGCATCCAGATCAAAAGAGGTCATTGTGCCCCTCTCCTCATCACTCATCAGACCCACCATAGAATATAACGCCTCATTTGGGATGTAACTTACAAGACACCTGCAACAGCTGTAATGACCACAGAAGTACCTCACCAAGAGGATCACTGGCCTCAAACAGATGCCCTATGCAGTTCGACTGAAGAAACTCCAGCTGTACTCGGTTGCTTACCACTTACTCAGAGGTGATCTCTGCCTGACATACAAGGCCATGTCCAACCCAGAATTGATGGACATTCTCCACCTAAAGAAAACCATATCCCCTCAAGCCACACGCTCTAGGGATCTAAACCTCACCAAAATAATAAATAGGACATGCTGGAGGGATAGATTCCTGTCCCAGAGACTTTCCATGCTTTGGAACAAGATTCCAGTCTACATTAAGCAGAGCTCCTCACTAACACTCTTCAAGATAAACCTTGGATGGAAAACAGAAGGTTTACCCCGGGGATCACTTCAGTGGTTCTACTGGACAGAGGTACAGGGAACTAATCTAAGGGGATGGCGAAAGCCAACACATTCTGGCTAGGCTTATAAATGCCTTCGGGCAGATAGCCTAGTACCTACCTATGAACCTATGAACCTATAAGAGCAGTTTTATTTGGATTTATATTGCATTTGTTATCACTATTTTAACTGTGTGTAGGTGGGAAGAGACTGCTTATTAACAAGCTTTACTTTGATTCATATTTTGTTGTTTTACCTTTAGTTTCACTTTTGGTTGTGAGAAAGGGATAGGTTTTGGACAGGCAAGCTTTAGCCACCACAAGGGGCCTAGACAGCTATAAATTTACACAGTCTGCAGCGAGGAAAATTCTGAGCATATCAAAACAATCCTGTCTTGGTTTGTGATTTGTTGTGGAGTTGACTGGTAAAAGCAGTTTTATTTATTTTTACTGTTAAAAGAAAGTGCGACTGCGAGATATAGTGAGCAGACGGTAATGCACACAACGTAAAGAAATTACAACTTCTGGCTGGCTGGTAGAACTTTTATGGTCAGAACAACTTTATTGTATTTTATTATTTAGTTGGATATTGCTGGTATAATTTTTGTCATAGAAGTTGATTTCAGTTCCTTTGAATTCTTTGCTACTGACTTTGTGTAATTTTTTTTCCTCTGCAATATTTTATTCAATTAAAGTTGAATATGGATTCCTTAAATGAGTATGCTATTGAAGACTTGCTAATGCATAAGTATCTTGTACAGTGTAATAAATGCTATGCATATTTAAAGGTAACAGTTAACACTGGTGGTCTTTGTTCCTCGTGTCAAAAGTTGGATGATTTGCTTACCATGGTTCGAAGCAAATCTCGACTTAATGATGATGACTGCACATGTGCAATTGGCATGGCTTGGAGAACTGTTGTATCATATATTAATGACTGGACTGATGAACTTAATAATGTTAGGCACAGAACAAATAGAACACATTTAGGAAATGATGCATCTATTTTCTGCAAAGGACATTCAACTCCTATGAAACATGATGAGGCCCCTGAGAACTATGGAATTGTGGAACAATAAAGGTTGTCCTCCACCTGTATAAGAATAAGAAACTGACCAAATCTTGCAAACTCTTTATTTAAACACACCGTCTCGATTTAAAACAGATATGGAATTGTGGATGCAAGTACTCAGCAATCTGAGGATCCAGTTTGTTTAGAAGGAAACAAAAAAAAGAAAGAAAGGAATAAGTTCTCAACAAATAACATGGAAGACAAAGAAACTGACTAACGACTGTAAAGGAAAGAGAATACATAGTAAAAAGGATTCTGCTTTGTTATGTGACACACTGGTGACAGGGAATGAAGATATCTGTCTATCAGAAAACCCTCAGTCTACAGAAAAAGGCATCACCTTTCCAATGGAAATGGTAGAAAAAAGAGGCAAGGGGCAGGTGAAAAGGAAGAAATCAAAACTGAACGTGGAAGGATTGAAGAACATTACTGTAAGAAAAAAGAAGAGAAAGACAGATGGTGACTATATGGCTCAAGCTGTGGATTTACACTCCCAGCTGGATGAGAATTTAATACGCAATGAAAACAGTGGAATTAATAAGACTAATAGTGATGAAGATCTATCCTTCGTAACAACTGACAGAACAGAAATGACTGTATTAGAAACTGAAGATTCATCAGAGATGGTCAGCAAAGATATTCTTGTAATTGGAGATTCAGTTATTAGAGGAACTGATAATTATATTTGCAGAGGTGATAATGAACATCAAGTAGTGTTATGCTTGCCAGGAGCAAAAATAGAAGATGTGAACCAAGCCTTGGAACACCTTAATGTATATCTGTTTTTACTCATGTTGGGACTAATGATGTCACCAACAAAGATTCTCTGACTGTTAGTCGGGAACTGACAGCCCTCTTAGATAGAATAGCTTGTACTGGTGTTAGGACATATTTTTCACAAATCACCTATAGAAAGGATAGTCAGGTCACTGTGAATGAAAAGATTCTTTGGATAAACACCTACATGGAAAAAATGTCCTGTTTTAAAAAATGGAAATGTGTAGAGCATCCAAGCCTTCTTTTGGGCACGCGTTTAGCCAGGATGGTGTGCATTTGTCTAGATCAGGTAAGAAAATTTTTGCAGCAGATATTTTGCGATATTTGATAAACACTAGCCGGGATTTTTCCAGGTCAAAAATATAACAGTTCACAGAGAGCAACATTTGATGCATCTCTGATGGTTGTTTTTTAAATTAGAAAATTTGCTACGTTCCCACAAGATTGATGTTGTTATAGTTTGTGAAACATGGTTAAAGAACAGTGACAGGAAACCAGGTCTGTCAGGATATAAATGTTTTTACTGTAACAGACATTCTAATCAGGTGGAAGTGTTATGATAGGGATTAAAGATAGCTATGAGATTTGTGATTATTACATGCTCAATGATAACACCAATACTATAGACTGTATAACTGTGACTATAAAGACAACCCTGGAACATATAACAATTGTTGGAGTGTACAGACCACCAAAGTCAAGTGTAGATGACCTAGAAGAATTCATACATTTCTTACATGAAATACAGGAGGGAAGAATAATATTAGCTGGGGACTTAAATTTACCAGACACAGACTGGAATAATATTGATTCAACAATGTTAGTAAAGAAATTATTCACAGAGTATATTCAGGAACAATAAATGCTTCATATTGTAAAAAAACACTACCAGGGATGGAATATACTAGATATTGTTTGTGTTCTCAAAGAAATTACTTTAACTTCAAGTCAAGTTTTACCACCATTGATGTGCAGTGATCATGGGGTCATAAAGGTTAATTTGTTGCTAGATAATTCTGCCAAACTGAAATCTAAGCCAATGCACAGAAGGTTAATTACAGATTATAGGAAAGCAAACAGTTACTATATAAAACTAACTGGAGTGAGGTGTTCAGTGGAAAAACTGCAGATGGAATGTGGAAAGTTTTGAAAGAGAAATTGTTTGAGTGCAAAAAGTCAAAAAAATGTTTAACATCAGGATCTAGGCACACAACATCAGGGGGGTATATTTCCATAAGAACAAGATACCTGATTAAGGTGAGAGACAAAAAATATAAGAAATGGAAGAGAGGTCGAACTACAACTTTGAAAACTGAAATAAACGAGCTGGACAAACAGATTAAGCATAGTGTTAGACAAGATCAAGAAAAATTTGAAGAAAATTTATATAAAGATATTGAGCATAATAGGAAACCTTTTTATAGATACATAAGATGTGGAAGGAGTAAAGATACACAAACTGATAAACTGTGTGCAGATTCTAAAATTTATTTTCATACACAAAAGATTAGAGATATATTTACAAAATCTTATGCAAAACAGTTTGGCTCCACAAAAGGGGTGGTAAGTTGTTCTAGTGACATCCAGGTAACCCCAGATACTGGAATCAAATTCGATTATATTGAAAAAGAACTTTGCAAACTGGATCCAAACAAAGCGCAGGGAGGAGATGGAATAAGTAACAATGACCTGAGAACACTTAAGGAAGAACTTACACTGTCATTACATCTATTATTCACTAGGTCATATAAATATGGGGAGATTCCTCAAGATTGGAGACATGCACTTATTAAACCTGTCTTTAAGGAAAAGGGGAGTAGGACAAACCCAGAATCATATAGACCCTTAATCTACTTTCATGTTGTGGAAAAATAATGGAGAAGGTAATACTGGATAAGTTATTGTCAGAACTGGATAGATTGGGACTTGAAACCATATATCAGCATGCATATGTTGAAAATAGATCTATTACTACCTGCAACAAGATGTTCTATAACAATATAATAATAGCTATGCATGAAAAATTGTGATATGATTTATATAGATTTAACTTCAGCATTTGATAGGGTCATGCACAAAACACTGATCAATAAATTAGTGCAACTAGGTATTGATGTACTGTTGATAAGATGGATAGCTACATGGCTTACAAATAGGACATGGCAAGAATAACACACTAACTGGACAGGTGAAATCCTTGGTTAGTCAAGGTGTCCCACAGGGCTCTGTACTAGGCCCTTACTTGTTTAGATTGTATCTTTCAGACCTTACTTTTTCATCTGAGGTGTTCTACAGTATATATGCTGATGACCTGAAATTGGGTAAACTGATTACACGTGTTACAGATAAGGTATGTCTGCAAAATAATTTGACTAAATTGACCATTTGGGCACAGGAGAATAATATATTGATAAATACATAAAAAACTAAGCATATGAGATTTGTGAGACATAAACTGAAAGGTGAATATTTATTTAATACAGCACACAGTGACTGAAACTGTAGAATCATTTAAGGACCTGGGTATATGGGTAGATTCAGCTATGAGTTTTTCTAATCATATCAACCAATTTGCTAATGATAGTTATAGAACTATAGGTTGTATAAAAAGTTTTATAAAGTCTAGGAAATCAAACATAATGAAAAAGAAGTTATGTTTTTACCATAACGTTCCATGTGAATTGTTCATCTCGCCTTTGTTCTTACACATGGGTTCGGAGCCGATACTCAAGTCATTGTTTGTTAGTTACATTAGACCCAAACTTGAGTATGGAATAACAATATGGAAACCCTATAGGAAAACAAGCTTGAATAAACTGGAAAGAGTACACTGGAAATATACTAAGGGCATCCATGGATGTGAAAATCTAAGTTATTATGAAAGACTAAAATATCTGAATTTGTACAGTGTCTCTTACAGATATTTAAGAGGAGATCTTATTCAGGTATATAGGGCGTTTAGGGGAAACTACCTCTGGGAATGTTTGGGGTTATCAAAAAGTACTAGAGAATTGGCAGATAACCTATGTAGAAGATTCTATAGGAATGAGAAGTGTACTAATTGGTTCTCTGACAGAGTAGCTGATGCTTGGAACAGACTACCAAATTACATTAAAGCAAGTACTAGTTTAGATATTTTTAAGAACAGCCTGGACATTTATTATGGGAACAAGTGTTTTGGCATATTGGCAAGCTAGAAGGGCTTAATGCCCGTGCTTGAAACATTTGTATGTATGCATGTATATTGTTTATATATTAGACAGCTTAATGACAGGAAAAGCATGCCATATGGAAGCTGGTCACTCATCTAAGATGATCTAATCTTTACTGAGCATTCTGGCAAACATTACAGATGTTACAGTTTCCTTCTCTTGGCTTCTCATTTCCTATATTAACAATGTTTTAATTTGATATTCCACTCCACTCTACAGTTATGGCGGAATTTAGTTCCATCACTATAGATCATGGCTGTTGCTGAATATGACATTAAGGCTGGACAAATGGCAAAACAGTTTTATTTAGAATCATTGTAAAATCTACTGGTGTCTGTCAATGCTTGCAATTTAGTTGTAGTATTGAAAATGAATGGTTCTTAAGTATTGCAAGGCCACTGATAAAAATGTACGAAAGTATGTCTTCTTTCCTGAGGTGAACAGGTTCTTGGTAACTTTTCATAATACTTATAGTAGAATATGTGGGTCTATATTAGAAAGACAAAACGTCAAAACAGCGAACGTTTAGATTGACCGAAAATAATTGAAACTGCTAAACCTCGAACAGCCACCGCTGGGCTATTGTCGGGGCTTTGCCGTTTCCTCCACTGTAGTACGATCGTGGAGTTGGTATATTTAAGTAGGGGTGTGTGGGGGCACAGCCCCCCACATCTGGAGTTGTAGGGGGGGAAGCCCCCCACTTTATTTTGTGTTTAGGTTTCTTTTTTTGTGCGTTAGCCCAGAGATTTTTCCAGGAAAAAAGTCGCTGTTGTCGCCATTCGAGGTTTAACAGGGTCAGTCATTTTGGGTCGATCTAAGCATGTTCGTTGCTTTGACGTTTCGTCTTTCTAATATAGACCTGAATATGTACTGAAAAGATTTTTTGTGGGTACCAGTGTACCACGTTTGTTCATTAGCGTTCTTTTCTGCATGTCATTTTTTACTGTGTTATGCAATGCTCTTAGAGAGAGATGATTTCTTCTGTGAAAGCCATACTTCATTCTGCAACAAGATCAATATGCATAGATTAAAATGTAGTGTCTAATATAAGTTTGAAAACCAGGTGATCTAAGTGCCATGGCATAGAGCAATTAAGCCCTAATCATGGCCCAGGAAACCCAGGTAGGATTAGTGGATCAGTGAGGGATGGACATGTCTATCCTGGGGAAAGGGCATTCACTTTGGTGTTGCATGAGAAAAGACATGGTATATGAAGAGTGGAGTAAACCTCGGATGATTCTGGGATGGGAGTAGGTTTCATACTGGCTTTAGCCCAAAAATATCAGTGTTAGTCTGGGGAATGAAATGAAAGGCTGGTAGGCCTTTTAAAGGAGGACAGGGGCATGGGGGAAGAGGCAGAAAAATATGTAGAAAGAGAGACAAAAAAGGGGGCAAACCACACAGTCTATGTTTAATATATGGGTATTTTTTGCTATGAAGAAAACTACTGATTAATAAACTATCTGCATATGGTTTCATTCCTCAGAGCCTCATAACACTAAAAAGTGAAAGTATATGTATTATTTACTTATTTATTTATTTATTTATCTGACTTTGTTTAATGGGAATGCCGAACTGGGCAAAGACACTTTTTTCAGGGGCCCAAGGAGAAAAGGTCAACCTTCCATACATTTGAAGGAGTTGACAGTAAAAGTATACAGTAGTGCTTAGAATTATATAACTTAACAGGTGATACCATATTACATACACTATGCTTTATTTACAGCATATTAAGCTCATATATATCTATAGAAGATCATACATACACATGGATAACTCACACATCAATACGAAATTCAGCATTATTTTACAGTGCTATGTAAAATTATGTAATATTAACACACAGACAGAATATAAGGCATATGCATATTTTATCCAATCATTTAGATTCACTAGAGACCCATGATCATGAGATTACTGTAGTAAAAGATGGGTAATTCAGTAATATTTGTTAGATTTAATAAAATGACATAAACGTTCAAGATTCATATATTTAAACCTTAATCCTTGAAGGCATTAGCTAAGGCACTAGAGAGTATTTATATTTTAAATAAAAGAATTCTGTCATTTTATTATTTTATTGTTTCACTATAGTTGTTATAATGTTTGATTTGACTGCATGATATGGGAATTTGCAATAGGGTTAGTACAAATGCAGTACAATCCTACTGATAGGTCTGAGTTCATTGTGATTGTAAATTATAGATGGAATAAGACTTAGAATAAGAAAAAGTCTTGAAAAGAGGACATTTTGCCATTTTCATTGCAGAGTGCAGAGCCATTTCCTTGAGATATACATACAAAGAAATTTTAAATTGTAGATACGATTAGATATTTGTGATATTTGCTGGGACAGAGTTCCACCATTTAACAATATACAAAGAGTATAGATAATCACCATTACAATGTTTAGCTTTTTGAGTATGTACTAGGTTAGTTTAATGAGTGTAGTTCTCACGGGGTTGTACTACTATAATAACTTACTGGTGACACGGCATCTATCTGGGGTATAGGATATCTAAATATAAGAAAAGGCTGGGTGATTTGATAGCTCCAGACACTTAAAGGAACAAAGTGCCACTCAGTGATATGTTCGGTTAATGTGGCTATATAGGAAAGAAATCACAGCTGTGTCACACAGAAATTAATTTTTTCCCCACCATCCCATCCTGGCACTGCTGAGTTTTTAAATTCAACTGTCTTTCTAGTTGCTTACCACTTATGTTAATTTGACCACATATTTCCTTCCCTCTCCTCTTTCATTGGCTATTGTGAGTAAACACAAAATTATCATTTTGTGAAATCAGTCCCCTTCAGCTATTTAAATTTATTGGCCATCCCACTGTATTCCATAGAGCAAGAATACAAATTGCCCACCCCCTTCCAGTCTATCTTGCTCTTTTACAATTAGTGGCTCTCCATTTACATAATTTAATCTTAAGCTTCCTCCTCTTTCGTATCTAACTACTTAGTGCACAATGCAACTCTTAAGATATTAACCTGTTTTTACACCTTACCTTTAAAATATGCAACATCTAGTCCAAGACCATCAGTTCTTGTAAATAAAACATTCTGCCTCTCAGCAGTCATGTTGTGATTAGTGCTACTGTTTTGCTCCAGGTGAGAGAAAGAGCAAAGAGACATTATTTCGTAGAGACTGATGACCACCATCAAGCTAGATAACTGTTTCATAGCTGCCAGCTTGGAATCTGTGCTTATATTTTGTTCTTGGTGAGAGAAGGAGCAGAGTGCATTGATCCCTGACTGTTTCTGACTGGGCAGTGAGTGTCTGTGTTGGGTCTTTCAGATTGGTTTGATTGCTATTCAGGCATCTACCAGGAAAAATCTACAAGTCTACCAACCCTTACATCATCTGGAACAAGACCGTTGATCACCAAAAAGCCTGTGGCCTGCTTCTCATCTTAGGATTCATACTACTGTTTTGCTTCTGGTGACAGAAGAAATAAAGAAGCACTGTATCCCAACAGCAGAAAGCTGTGGTGAGACCAGCACTAGTAGCAAGGCAGTAGCCAATCAGCTGAATCCCTTATTTTCATCATTCTTTACAAAGCTAATTCTTTGTCTTAAAGTAAGTACTGCTTGGTTAGCTGCTGTCTAACCTAACTTTAGACTATCTCCCTAAATATGTCATCCATAAATCATCAGGGTTTACTTATTTGCTTCCCCTCAAGTGTCTGGTAGTGTCCTGCACAGATGCAGGCACCCTGAGTTGACATTTTCCCTGTAAAAGCACTGCTCCCACAGCTGCAAACCACATACTCCTGAATTACTTTATGTTCTTATTTCGACCATCTAATCAATAAAAAGGGCCTGTTGCCATGGATATGAACTTACCCACTATCTCCGTTACCAGCTTGGTGGACATGGGCATCTTGAGGCAATGCAGAAATTGTCTCATGTTTACTGATAACCAACTAATTCTCAAACCTACTGATATGGTAGTTGAGAGATGTATTTACACACTGTCACTGGAGGCAAAGCTCTCACATAAAAGTACTCCTAATGTCAATAAGGTTGTCAGTAGTAGACACGCTGCACCCATCACACACAGTTCAAAGCATACACATAGACTGATGTATGCTGAGGCAGTTAAATGTAACCTTCCTAAACCCCAACAACCTCCCAGATTAAAGTACACATAACAAATATCCTCAGTAGCCAAGAATGCACTCTTTCAAAACAACACTCACATCAACACATGCAGCCACATCTGATAGAGACTCTACTTCTAAGCCCAAAAAGCAAGTAACCATACAATCTAACATTCTGGTCATTGGAGACTCCATTATTTGACACACTGTATCCCTCTCAACAGGCTGAGTAAGGAGAAAGTCATGGTCAGTTGCTTGTCAGGGGCCAGGATCTGCCACATTATGGATACACTCAGGTCACTGGACTACAAGTACCAGTATGACTCAGTCACAGTCCATGTGGGTGTAAATGACCTGAGACATACCTCCTTGGACTATCTGAAGACAGACATCATAGAGCTCTCAGAATATGTGTCCTAGGGTGTTATGATCTTAGCATTGAGCAGCATTTTACCTTCTCTTAAGATGATTCCAGAATGCAAACAGAAAATGACTGACATTAATACTTGCCTTAGTTTCTGGTGTCATTCTAAGGGGTCAGGTGATCAGAAGAAAAGGAAAGGAAAGAAAACTAGGAAGCCCACAACTATAGTGGAAGGTATCGAAAACACCTGGAACAAATGCATATCGATCAATCTCTTACATGTGAATTGCTAAAATGAGGTGAATTAAATCAAAATATACAAATGTTAATAATGGCAACTCAGGATAAACACTGGTTTACAAAGGCTATAGAAAAAGTGGGAGATACAGGTAACTGTAGGTTATGTAGTACAGAACTATAAACAGTTTAGATGCTAGCAATACAATCATTGTTGAAAGTTTTTATACTGAAAGGCATAACACTGTAGCAAGACTGTTGCAATGGGGATTGTGCAAGCCCTAAAACATTCAAGTTGCTGAGAAGCACTGGAAACATGAACCAAAAAAAATTACAGAAAATGAAGAAGTTAAGATCTCATGGTATCATCTGATGCCAACAGTTAAGAAAGCAGAAGCATGGAAAACAGGTACAGTAGTGAAAGAAAAAAAGACAAAAGTGTCTTTAAACATTGAAACATCTACAGCACGCAATTATAGTGCCCTATGTACAGAGACACAAAGACATAAAATACCAGGATATGCAAGCAGAACTTAGAGTAATATGGGATAAGGACACCCAGGTAGTTACAATACTAGTAGGAACAACACGGATAATAGAATTTTCAATCATACTTACATATGCTACTGATACATGCAACTCCGTATGAACTGCAAAGGGAGGCAATTCTGGGTACATGCTTTTGAGAATACAAATTTCATGAACTCTAATCGTAGCCTGACTCAGAAACAGAGTTCTTTCACGTCACAGTATTAGAAACCCAAACATTTGGAGAAATTAAAACAAGCAAACAAAAAAAATAATGGAAATTCATTATACAGTGTAGTCAGACAATCCAGTCACTGAATACACAATATGTTCATTGTGACTTACTTGGGATGCTAGTATTGCAATCCAGGTGGCAGTAAACTCTTCCGACACACAGGTAATTTGTTTTGGCTAACCAAGAAGTTGAACATACGTATAATGTACAAAAGCATACTTCAGTATGACCTGCATATACATCAGTTAATTTATTAGAGTTCTGGAACTTCAGGTTCATTTAGTGTAAAGCAACCTAGGACAGAATCAATATTTACTATTGTTCTATACCAAAGAGGAAGGATGGGGTTCTCTTCCTTTGTAATAACTTATGAATAACTCATACCTCAAACTACAGGCCAATTACCTTTATTTTGTTCTGCCAGTTATGTAAACTGTTCCATATTAACTCTTACATGTTGTTAAGTTTTATCAGACTGCTCATTACTTGTTTTTCAAAGTTACAAGACTCCTATTATGCACTTGGGCAAACTTGGCAGAATGAACAGCAAAAATTAATGGAGGTTGTGGCAATGTGCAGGGTGTATGCAATTCAGAGACACAGACAGTGCCACTGTGCAGTATGCAGTATAAACTACTGAGTGCATAATGACATGGAAATGAGGAACTCCATGCAAATGACCCACATGGATTATGCAAATGAGGGAACCCAAAATGTCGGACTGATTCAAAAACATACGAAATGGCCATGCTGGACAGTAGTACACACCTATTTTGAATGCCTTGATGTATGGTATAAATAGGAGCAATGCTAGGAATAACAGTGGTAGTACCACAGCAGAATCTGCCATGAGCCACTGTCAAAGTTCACATGCACAATGTTGCTCTTCATTGCTCTCCACTTCACAGGAGGAGTACTTGATATACTACCAGCTCAAAGTCTAACAAACTGTGGACCATTTCTTAGTGGCAAGGGATATTATAAGAGATTTAGTTGAACTGTGTTTTCCAGAAGCAGAACTGAGGGGGTGTAAGGTATGTCAGTTGCTGTGTATAAATAAGTATGTGTAGTCTTAATTATCTTAATGACAGGGACCTTCCAGTGAACTATGTTAAGAATATCAGAAGCATCAGGTTTGCAAATCCTAAACCAGTTCCTCAGTATACTGCTACAACTTGTAGGTGGTCATATCTGGTTCCCCAAGATAGTGGAAGACAGAACCAGCACCATGAAGTTCTTTTATGACACAGGTGATTTCCTTGAGGCCCTGAGAGTCACATAAGGCACGTATGCTGTTATCAATGCCTGGCCTGGTCCAGAGGGCCTGTGATGCATCAACAGGAAGGTCTGTGAATTCCTGACCTGCTAGGTGGATCTATAATGCCCACAGCATAGTTTCTTATTTGTCAGTGCCCTACCCAGGTAGTTTACATGATTCACACATTTGGCACATGTCCAATCTATATCAGTTGCTCCTGTGAAAGAACGTCCCATAGGATCACCACGCTGACAGGTGCACACACATGCTAGACAGACAGGCCTACACATGCATACCATGCAATCAGTGAGCAAGCCACATATAATATTTTAGGTATTGTTTCAATGTCAGCTATGCAGTAGTGCACTGGTTGATGACCCCTGTATGTAACTCCTGGTTTACTATTAAAATGTCGAAAATAGTAATGTCGGCGTCAAAAACAATCTAGGAATGGGTAGGTGTTCAGTATTATTCAGAACTACAAACATCTCCCCCTCGACCTATGTTTCATCGACATTTCAATAGTAAACCTAACTCCTGAAGGTAGGTGCAATGCATTACAGCACTATCAAAGCCAACAGTACCTGGTCCATAACTATCAGCCATGATGCAGAATAAAATGCTGAATGTGGTATCAAACTCAGGCTATGAAGGACAGTGCATGGAACCACAATATTCATCAGACACCACCATACCTATGCGGTTTAGGGGTTGGGCAAACACAGTCATCATCAATTACACAAATGGGGGATACAGTGACAGCTGAATGCAACATCGTGATATGGAGTAGGGTCACTGAAGGTGAAAATGGTAAACACATATGCTGCAAAGTTGTGGGTATTCAGGAATCACATCCTCCAGTGTGGGAGTCAAGCCACTACAATGTGATAACCTGTGTTTACAGGCTTTAATGCAGTCTTGCAGTCGAAGACATGGAAGGGGGGGGTATTACTGTAATATGTCCGTGCACCCTGACGTGGCACCCCTTGTCTTGAGCTTGATGGTACCATTGTCCATGACCTGAAAGACACCTGCAGCTAGGAGTGGCAAAATATGCTCTCACAAATGACAGGAAAGAAATAGCATGATGCCTGTACACCTGTGGGCAAAACATATCAGTCATTGGGTGAGTAAAATATAACGTGGGGTGCACATCACTGTGGCCTCACTCTCCTTCTCTCCCCAGTTTGTGTTATGCACAGTCTCACCTTCTCATCCACAAACTGTAGTCATGTCTCTGGATGTGACCCTGAATCCTCACAACCCTTGTTGCATGACCTTTGCATGATTTGTGTTTACAGTTTGAACCACCTCAGTCACAGGTAGACAGTACAGCGCTATGGCAGTGTTATGGATTCACAGTTACATACACACCACCATGTCTGCCTCACTCTCGTTGGCATCCACCACGGGGTTTGTTGTTGCTTCTGAAGTACTTTACCAGATAGGACTCATATCTACAAATCATTCCTCTAAACATGCAAACACTGAAAATAGGTACAAAGGTTCTTGAAAAGTAGGTACAACCAGAAAAATTGTAGAGACCTTGTGATAAAAGGAAGTACTGCCAGCACAGCTATCTGGAATTTTGTAAATAATTATATGTCATTTGTGAATATGAAACTAATTTATACAAGATGCTGGTGTTACAAATGTATTAGCACTGTTTGTCATGTAAGATGCTTGTGTTACAAATGTATTACAACTGTATGTCATGTGTATATCAAATGACTCTGTACAGATGTTTGTGTTGAAAAGGCATTTGTAAATTGCTTGTGGTTAAAATGTATCCACAGTGTGCCCCACTGGAAAAGAATAGGAATGTACATGGACTATTGTGACTGTTTAAATGTATATGTTAACATTGGAAACCGGAGGGTTATCCTCAGTCCAGCAAACTTTAGAAAAATATTTGAAATTAAATCACTTTATAGGCTATGCCATAAAGAGGCTATGTCTCAAGTTTTCAATGCAGTTAGAGATGCATAGTCTGTACTAGGAAGCTTTCTGCATTGTCTTTGTGGTAAACTAATTGCTACTTTGGAAGCATGAAGGAATGCAATTGTTTTATGCCTTCTAGCACCTGCTAAAGATCTAAGCAAAAGCCCTTGTTTATGTATTTTTACAGAGAGATGCTAAATGCTGCCAGCTGACAACAATGTGGGTTTGCATGAGAACTAGAAGTCAGATGACCAGAAATAAGAAGTTATGTACCTACCATAACGTTCCATGTTAGTTGTCTTCTTCTCGCCTTCTTTCTTGCTGGATGGGTTCGAAGCCGATCCTCGGCTCCGACTCGGCCAAAACTAAAGCTCGAGAGCTAATTCCATCGGCTCGAGGCTCCCCTTTATCCCACAATGCTAGGCGGTAACTACTCAGATCTCGTTTGATAGCTATACCAAGCAATCCTAGTCTCCATAGAATGGAGTGGGGAAACCCACCTCAAAACAATCTGCGTAAAAAGTATCGCAGACCGCAGTAAGGATAAAAGAGGTGGAAGAACGTGTGGGAATGACAACTTCCAGAGGAAGAACACAAACTGAATTCCTGTCGGTCTGTCCAGGCTTGGGGGAAGGAGGGTGGAGAAAGAAGGCGAGAAGACAACTAACATGGAACGTTATGGTAGGTACATAACTTCTTAATGTTAAGTTGTCAATCTAGCCTTCATTCTTGCTGGATGGGACCGCGTCCCTAGCACCTTATCCCGGGTGGCCTATCGGAACAGACTCTTGAGAACAGTGGAACCAAAATTGGCACGGCTTCTGGAAACCATGTCCGATTTGTAATGTGAAATGAATGTATGAGGAGAAGCCCAGGTGGCTGCTGCACAAATGGAATCTATTGGCAGCCTATCCTGAAAAGCTACGGATGTAGCTAATGCCCTAGTTGAATGAGCTCTAGGTCTTGACGGTAGTTTTTGGTGTCTGATCTCATAGATGAAGGTAATTGTAGAGGTGAGCCATCTAGAGAGGGATACTTTAGTAACTGGAAGGCCCAATTTCCCTTCCATATGACAGAAACAATTGATTAGATTTCCTGAATTGTTTAGTCCTGTCTAAGTAATATCTAAGTTGGCGATGAACATCCAAAAATGTAGCTTTTGTTCTGACCTGTTCGAATAGTTAGGAAAAAGGCGGAGATCAATAATTTGGTTTAGGTTTATTTGAGAGGAAACTTTAGGCAAAAGGATGGATTAGTACGGAGGGATACCCTGTCTTTGTGAAACACTAAGTAAGGAGGATGACTGCACAAAGCATGGAGTTCAGATACCCTTCTCGCTGAAGTTATAGCTACCAGAAAAAGTGTCTTCCAAGAAAGCAACTTCAGAGAACATGAAGCCGGTTCAAGGGGAAGAATTAAAGATGCCAGAACCAAGTTCAAATCCCATTGAGGCGGGGATCTTTGATTGGAGGTTTGAGAAGAAAAAAAGGCTTTACAGAGTTTGTGTGCCATGATGCTAGACTCTGAAACACCAACATGAAAATTTGATATGGCAGCCAATTGAACTCTAATGGTAGATGCAGAAGATCCTAAATGAAAGAGTTCTGCTAGAAAGTCTAGAATAGTCTGGATAGGTGCAGTAAAGCGATCTATGTTTCTTGATGTTGCCCAAAAAGAAGCGTTTCCATTTGCTACTATAAATCTTCCGGGTAGAAGATTTATGAGAGGCTATCAAGATGTCTCGGACCGAGCGAGATATTCAGGTAAGCCTGGCTAAGGTTGGAATCGGAGAAACCACGCTGTGAGGTTTAGAGAAGGCAAAGATTGGTGCAGCTGACCCGACTGGTGGGTTATCAGATCTGGTACTGGGTCCAGATGCCAAGGCTGCTCCAAAAGGTAACGATGAAGAAAGGGAAACCATATCTGTCGAGGCCAGTAAGGGGCAATGAGGATCATTGTCACTCTCAAGGCGATGGCTTTCTGAATTAGTTGAGATATCAGTGGAAAGGGGGGAAAGGCATATAGAAGTCCCCGAGGCCAATCATGGACTAGAGCGTCTCTGGTGGGATGGCCTGGTAATGGGAAGCGAGTGAAGAAGTTGTGACACTTGCTGTTTTGGGGAGTAGCAAAAAGATCGCAGCAAGGCTGGCCCCATCTTAGGAATACTTCTTCTAGAACTGATTTCTTTAGAGACCACTCGTGGGGCATGAGAATTGCTCTGCTCAATTTGTCTGCAATAACGTTGGATTTCCCGGGAATGTGCGTTGCTATCAGAAAACGCTGAGAAGAGATCACCCATTGCCAAAGTCTGAGTGCCTCTCGACATAAAGGGTATGATCTGGTTCCGCCTTGTTTGTTGATGTACCACACTACGGACATGTTGTCCATTTGAATTGCAATAGTCCCAGTGGGAAGAGAGTCGTGAAGGGCTTGCAACGCTAAAAGCACTGCTCTCATCTCTAAGACGTTTATGTGCAAGTGGCACTCGAAAGGTTGCCACGTGCCCTGGACTGTCCTGCCCTGATAATGCCCCCCCCCACCCAATCAGGGAGGTGTCTGTTGTCAATGTGGCGACTGGGGGGGGGGGAGAGTGAAGGGTCTTCCTCGGAGAAGTTGAGGTGATGTGATCCACCAAGACAGTTGATTCTTGCATGATTGAGTTATCAATATGGTATGGGACATCGGGAGCTGTTGAAAGGACCATTGAGTAAACAGCATCCATTGGAGGATCCTCATGTGAAAGCGAGCTAAGGGAGAAGGGAATAGCTGCTGCCATGAGTCCTAACACCTTCAAAACTAGTCTGGCTTTGACTTTGTTGCATTGTAAGAGAAGGAAACTTGGTTCCGAATGTCTGACACTCTCTGCTCTGTGAGTCTGGCTGAAAGATTGAGTGTGTCTAAGATGGCGCCTATAAAGGTAATAGATTGAGAAGGCGACAAGGCAGATTTTTCAAATTTATCGAAATGCCTAGAGCTTGGCAAGATTGGATGGTGAAGTCCCTGGATAGAAGAAGCTGATGTCTGGTGGTGGCGGTAAGGAGCCAGTCGTCTAAATATGGAAACACCTGGAATCCTTGGCGTCTCAAGTGAGCGACCACTGCCATGCATTTGGTAAACACACGGGGCTGTAGTGAGACCAAAGGGCAGGGCCCTGAACTGGTAGTGACTGGCTCCCAGCCTGAAGCGGAGATATCTCCTGGAGCATCTGTTCATCTTGATGTGGTAGTCTGGCCCTGAAGATCTATCGAGCAAATCCAATTGTCCTGACCCAAGAAGGGTAGAATGGACTGTAGCGTGACCATCCGAATTTTGTTTTCCTGACATACTTGTTTAAGTAGCTGAGATCCAGTATGGGTCTCCAGTCCCCTGTTTTTTTGGTACCAAAAAGAATTTGGAGTAGATTCCGGTTCCTTGCTGGTCTGCTGGGACTGATTGGATAGCTCTTTTTGATAGCAGCTTTGAAATTTCTAATGCTGCTTGTTCCCTTAGACCGGGTGGAACGTCTGGAAGGGATCATTTGGGTTGGGATGGGATGTGAACAAAGGGAATTTTGTAACCCTCGGATATTATCGACTGTACCCATTTGTCTTGAGTAAGGGAAAGCCAGGTTTTTGGGTACATGGATAATCTTCCCCCGACTGCCTCCGAAGGTGGACAGCCGGGCAGCCCCTCAGGGATGCTGAAAGGGTTTGTCAGAGAACATTTCTCTGCTACCCTGGTTTTGGACCTCCTCTGCCTCTAGGCGTCTATTATTATTATTCCCCTCTGCCTCTAGAGGGAATGTGCTGTCGTCAGATGAGACTCCCTGGGATTGTTTGGAACCACATCTTTCCTCCCTCTGACCTTTGGGATAGGGTCTAGAAGGGGTAGAAAACGGACTCCTACGGCAGAGAGAGTCTTACCTTCTACCTCGCACCTGGTCAATGTATCCTTCACCTGTGGACCAAACAAGGATGATCCATCAAAGGGAGAATTGGTGAAGGACGCCTTGAAAGGGTCTGCAAAGTTACATAGCCGCATCCAGGCATGGCGTGCAACACCTGTGCTGGCCCCATCTGCAGCATATGATACCAGCCGCATGGAGGAGTTAACGATGGAATTCAGGGTTGCCAACTGGGAGTTCATTGTGTCTTTGAACCCCTCAGCTGTAGGATCCTTTATCAGTTCACCCACATCCTTGAGTAAATCTCTCTGGAGGCAGTGAAGTGGCATAAGTAATTCAGCGAGCGCGCCGAAAAGGTCGCTGATGAGAACATCCGCTTGCACCTGTCCATGGTCCTAGATTCCTTACTAGGAGGATGGACAGGAACCGGATCAGCTAACTCCTTCTTAGTGGCGCAGCCACCACCATGGCATCAACAGGGACACCTTTGGATAAAAATCTTTATCTCTAGGGGCAGTAATAAATTTAGATGGTCTCCTCGGGGTGGGTTCCACTGAATCAGGAGCCGTCCAAGCCTTCCTTGCCACCACTTCCATAAGGGGTCAAAGGGAGGGACACCCAGAAGGTAGAAGAGGCGAGAGCCAAGCGCCTCAAGATACACTGACTCATCCTCCGAAGGGTTAAGGGCTGGCCAGTTCCCCCTCTGTTTCAGGATCTCAAGGATGTCAGCAAAGGAGACATCCTCAGAGGGGATCGAGAACCTTCAGATTCCTCTAAGTCAGTGTCAGAGGTGATAGACTCAGGAGTCAATGTGCTTCCTCTTGCACTGCCTCTTCCTTGGGGATCTCCTGCCGGGTCAGGAGAGGCCTCGGAAGAGGAGGAAATTCCCAATGGGGAAACTTGAGGAGTTGGCTCTATGCGGTCTGTGACAAGGGGGTGAGTAGAAATCACCGCAGGCACTGTAGATGGGGGGGGCTGAAGGAGCCGACTGTGGGGCAGAACCTGGTTCTAGCCGCATGACCTCGAAGGCACCCCTGTCAGGCAAGGCCAGAGGCCCCCGCTCCGAAGAGACAAGGACCTCCCCCAGCACCGACAGGGACGGCTCTGAAGCCGATGTCGGAGCCGAACTCCTGCGAAACCCTGAAAGGAGGCGGGTCGGTCAAGGGTCCGATGCCACTAGCCGGCGAGGAAGCTCGGCGCCGAGATCCCTCCAAGGAGGAGATCGGAGCAGGCAGCCGAAAGGGAAGGTATCGGATCCGACGCACCGACAGCCATGGCTCCGACAAGCCCTGACTCCGAAATCAAAGGAGTCGGAGGAGGAATGTATTGGGGAACAGAAATAGCCACTGACTGGTGAGTCGGGCTATGCAGCATTTGGGCCAGTGCCTCGGACTTGAGAAGTCTACTCACTACCCTTTGCAAATCATGGTCAGATAACCTGGAAGACCATGAGGAATGAGTTTTATGGCTCCGTTCAGAAAGGAGAGGGGATCCTGGTGCTGAATGCACGGAGCCGATAGAGGGGGATCTGGACCTCTTCCTAGACTGTGGCTCAATAAAAGTATCGGAGCCGACGGAGTTTTATCAGCCTCGGCTCCAGCCGGAGCCGAGGTAACAGTATGAGTCTTGGAAACATCGGCTCCAGCCGGAGCCGATGTCGGCCGACAGTCTTTCCAGCAGTCGACTCTGGAACCGGAGCCGACTGTTTGGAAGGCTTCCCGACACAGACTGAGTCGGGGGGCCTTCAGGCTTTAATAAGCCCTGCAAGATTAGCTTGTTCTTGCGTTCCAGCAGGACTCTAGGGCTAAAACCATGACAAACAGCACAAGAGTCCTGCAGGTGCACAGGTCCCAGGCAATACACACAAGAAGTGTGACCATCTGTCAGAGACATTTTCTGACAGCACGAGTCACACTTCTTGAAGCCTGAGACCTTGTCTTTTGACATTGTAAAAAGGAGTGCCTGACACAACACAAACACACTACAGACACACCCTTTACAGAAAAAATTATTAAATTATTAAATTAAATTATCAAAGGCTAAAACAAGCCACAAACACACACACACAAGCCCTTAACAGAGAAAAGGACAACTAATTTAGTCACTAATGGACTGGGGAGGGTAGGGGCGAAGGCCTACAAGATAAGGGAAGAAAGGGAAAAAGACTGACAAACAGGGTCGATTGATCTAAATACTTAAATTAAACTAAAAGGTTATGTATGACAACAAAAAAGGGGGTTTTAGAAGTACCTAATAAGGTAAAAGTCTAACTCACCTGTCTGAGCCGGTAGAAAAGCACCTCGTCAGCTATAGCGGCAAACGAGATCTGGGTAGTTACCGCCTAGCATTGTGGGATATAGGGGAGCTTCGAGCCGGTGGAATTAGCTCTCGAGCTTTAGTTTTGGCCGAGGATCGGCTCCGAACCCATCCAGCAAGAATGAAGGCGAGATTGACAACTTAACATTGATGTCATTCTACAAGCTATCTCAGCGGTAAGTATCTCAGTGAGACGGAGCATTCTGTACTCTGACTTGGCTTGACAACAAGAAGAAGAACCATTCACCACATCATCTGCCTTGCTCTATAGTAAATAAATTACTAGGGAATAGTATAATTCTCTTAGATTCAGTCAAGAATATAGTGAAACTTACTTTAGATATTTTTCTTTATTTGTCTGAGCCTGTCCTGCAATGTTGTTTTAGATATTTCCTGTGATTCTAAACTCTGATGTCATTGTGAAGTGATATTTAGTATTGTCCTGTTCTTTTATTATTTATTATTAAATATATTTAAATCTTTCATTGTGACTGATCATGTAGAGACATTTAAGTTTTGAGAGTGCACATTTATTTGGTGACATTGTGTGGGCTTCTCCTAACACCCTTGCTCTTGGTCAAACTAGCATTTGTATTAATATCAATATTACACAGTAAGATTGGACACCCTTTGTTAAGGGCCCTAAAGTAACTGATAAGGAGTAACTGGTGGCAGTGGTAACTACCTTATAGTCTGGCAGAAGGGGGCATAGCTAGTAAAGCTGTGCCAGCCTTTCCCAGGTGTGTGTGTGTGTAAATCAAACCTTAAAGAGTGTGTGTGCTACTTGGGCAGGGACACGAAGCACTAGTTGTATACAGAGGGGGCTGGAGGTCTTGGCCTGGTCGCTTAGCGGTACTTAATTACCTGTTGTATTTGCTTCTACCTAATACTATACTGTTAACAGCCTAGGTTTCCCTGTATTACATGCCTTTATTAAGTTGGACTTAGCAGATATTAGTCGTAACTTGATATGTTTTCCTAGCCAACTTTGGGTTAAACTACTTGGAATTGCTCCCTCACTCATTGTTAAGCTTTATTTTTGGTATGCGAATTAGCCTGGTGACCTAAAGCTGTGGCTACTGTTATATTCCAGACCCAGGCATTTGCTATTTTACTAGATATATGTGTTTAGCGTTATCACTGAAATGTCTGTTTTTTTTAACCTACTTATGTAACTACAACAAGGAATAACTGTGTTTTTTCACTACTTTTCTTTCTTTCTCTAACCTACTTAGCTTTCCAACCACCCAACCCACAGTAAGACTTGTGGAACTAGCTGCCTGGTCATTAAGGGCCCTTACAAGCTATCTCAGCCATCTCATCCTCTAAGTAACAGATTCAGGCCGTCCTACTTCAGAACCCTGCCATCAATGGAAGCAAGATAGTACATTGTCCTAGACCTATCTGTAAAGCTAAATGATTACTAAATAACCTGTGTGTGTATTTAAAACATGCTACTTAGCCAGGATACCCAGCAGCCATATTCCTGCCTACCCCTTAGGGAGCAAACCCTTATTTTTCCTTAGTGTTTCCTTCATATAAGCTATCCATGTCTTTCCTAACTCTTTAGTAGCTTTTGCTATTCTCTAGCTTCTGCTGCTATATACTTTAGCCCACTAGGTGGCACCCTAAACTAGGTTGCCCTGCACTCTCTCTCCCCTCTCTCAAATAGCATATCACTTAATTCTTTTTTCCCCAGTCTCTGACTGCTCCAAACTTCCACTCTATTAGCTTAATTCCCATTCTACCAGCTAATTTCCTCTGTTTCCATTCAGTTTCCCCATAGTATCCCTACCACCTACCTGTGTCTACTGAGAATTCCTCAGTAGTCAGCTGTTCACAGATTGTTCTCACAGCATTTTCTTCATTCACCTGCCTGAACCCGCTCTGTTCGCCCTCCGATCCCCTATCCTGTCCCCAAATTTCCACCTGCCCAATACTCCTACATTTATTTTCACCTAACTCCTCCCCTTCTTTCTCAGCCAATCCAATCACAGCACATCCCTCCCACCAATTTACTCCCTAACCTACCCCATAGCACCATCTTCTTACTGCCATTCCCTTCACTTTCTCCCTCTCTAACATACTCTCATTTCTTGTGTCTTCCCACTCTCTTACCTTACACCAATCAACCATGTCCCCAAATCTAACACAAATCCTCCTCACCTCCTGTTTAACCATATTGTTCCTAATTCCTCTATTCCATGCTACCTCATATGCGCATCCTACAAACTCCATTCCTCCTTCCTACCCCTCACTCCACCACTCATCTCTATCTCCACCCATTCAAATCTCACTTTCACTATATATCCCCCTCTCTACTTCAACCTAATACACTCCACTACTTTAAACTAAAACTTAAGTTCTGTTCATTCAAGTGTCACTCACCCAAATCACTCTCTAACCTCCCACAATCAACTAAGCCCAAACTACAGCTACTGCTCACCTTCTCTTACTGCCTTTCCCTAGCAGGAGATATTCACCCCAACCCTGGACCTGAAATTATTACCAACCCCACTCCCCCTATCACAACCAATCCCATCAATCCCACTCCTCCTATCTCATCCAACATTACTAACCAAAAATTCCTAAAAATTCTTACTATAAATGCCCAGAGTCTAAAAAACAAAACAGCCCTCTTCCATGCTTGGCTTTACCATACCCTGCCAGACATAGCAGCAGTCTCTGAGACTTGGCTAAAACCCCAGATTTCCAACTCTGAAATACTACCCCCAGGTTTTCAGGTTCTTAGATGTGACCATCTAAATAAAAAAGGTGGAGGAGTAGCCTTAATTTACTCAAATCTACACTCCATTTCTCCTTACCAAAGCCCAATTCCTCAATTCAATAATGCAGAATTAGTCATGGGGATACTCAAACTGAATAACTTCAAAAGCATTTGTCTTATGGCCCTTTATATCCCCCCTGGTAACAACACTACCACTCTAGAAGTCATTCTTCTATGGGCTTCAACTAATATTAAGCTCGAGACTTACATATTAGGTGATGTGAACATCGACTGGAACAAAATCAATGGCACCAATCCATCTATATCTATTAATCTTTTAATTTCACTCAACTAACTAATAGCATCACCAGACCCAACAAAAACAATCCCCAAGTTCCACTCTGGACTGGATCCTAGCCTCCCACCCAAATAAGATTTTACTCTCAAGTACCCGACCAGACACCATGAGTGACCACTACCCTGCCTTTATTCATCGAGCAACCCACTTGAAACCTCATCCTCACCAATATATCCATACTTGCAACCTCACTAATTTTAATCCTTCAAGTTTCTCTAACACCCTCAAAATAACAAACTGGGATAATCTAAAAACCCTTTCCCTAGATAACGCTGTAGATTTTTTTAATACAACCTTTTTAGATATTGTAAATTCCCATGCCCCACCTAGAACTAAATAATAAAATCCAACCCTGCCCCCTGGCTATCTAAGGATACTAAAAAGCTTATGCAACAAAGAGACAAGACCTGGGAACTATATCACCAACACAAACTCGCTGAAATGCTTCTTAAATATTAGCAACTCCATAACCTAACCAAAAAACATATAAGAGATAAAAAAGTCTTACTACACTAAACTCCAGACCAATCACTCCAAAAACCCTAAACAATTCTGGACCTCCATCAACTCTCTACTAAATCCCAGTACAAAAAGCAACCCTTGTCCTGACACCAGTAAAACTGACACTGAATTGGCCACCCTATTCAACTCCTTCTTTACCAACTCCATGGATGAACTCACCAAGACCTTCCCCAATCACAACTCCTCCTCTCTCCTCAAACCCACATCCCCCACATCTTCCCAACCTCCCACTCCTAACTGCCCCCTCCACATTTCATCTAAAGCCCATCTCCACATCCTACATAAAAAAACTTCTCTCTAGACTTAAGCCATGCTCCCCAGCCCCAGACAATATCCCCTCTCTCTATCTAAAGCTTGCCACCGATGGCATTGCCATCCCCATCAGCATTCTCATCAATAGATCCATACAGGAGTCTTATGTCCCCAAACTGTGGCATGCAGCCTTTATCCTTCCCCTCCATAAAGGAGGTAAAAATAATACTATCTCTAACTTCCTTCCAATAGCCATTCTCTCCCCAATCTCAAAAATACTTGAGAAATGCATCCATCTCCATCTCATGCCTTACCGATAATCACCTCCTCACCCCTACACAACATGGTTTTCATCCTGGACATAGTACAATAACTGCTCTTCTCTCTTTCTTGGACTTAGTAAATCATGCCCGTGATTCTGGAGAAATTGTATCCACTATCCTTCTAGAGCTTTCCAAAGCTTTCGACACTGTTTCACATACCCATCTTCTAAATCATCTTTCCTAATCTTAATCTCTCACAGAACACCCTATTATGGTTCAACAGCTACCTTTCTAATAGATCCCAAACTGTGAAATGGCAAACTGGCATCTCAACCTTCCTACCCACCTGTTAAGAGAAAAAGTTTTAAAAACATACTGTTATTTGTCTTTTTCCTGTTCTTGCAAAGTGAACATGTTATTTGTTGGGATATGCCTATCAAAGATGGGCCTCATCTGTGAACAAAATGCAGCATTGCTTATGAACCTGAATGATATCTGTTTTCTGCATTTCAGAATAAAGAGATTTGGTTATAGCTCAGTGAAGCCTGGGATAAGGACGCACGGCCGAGTAAGAGTTAATTTACTGGGGCAGGCTGTGTGTCCTGGAAAATTTGAGCTACCGTTGTTGAATTGAACATTTTGTACTTCTTGCACATTCTGTACTAACTGTGGGTTTGAGGTAATTTGTGATAAACATGTTTTTCCTATATGTTTTTCATAGCCAACTGTCAACGGTCAGAAATGTAACAAAAAGTTGTTTTGCTTGCAGTATAAAAGTTGATGTCAGTAAACAAGTTGATCAGATCAGAGGAGATCAGATCAGTCCAGACCGGACATCTTGGCCAACATGCCGTGTAATCTGGTTAACTGCTAATAAAGGAAAATTCATCGCCTGAGGCAGATGTGACTCGTTTGAATTTTTTCTTCTGACATTTTGGTCCTTCGGACCGGAAACCTCTATGAAGATACAGATCAGACCGACAGAGAGACCGAAAAACCTGTGCAGGTGAGGGTTTCTCATCTTAAGATTCCCTCGACTGAAAGCCCTCCGACTGATTTGTCGTTGAAAAGAGGCCGGCCGCTCTCTGATCCCTATTTGAGGGACGGTTTCTGAACGAAAAGGGGAAACGGAGTCTCATCTGGTTCATGTAGGATGAAAAATAAATGTCTTTTAATTTAATTTAATCTTGTCAACAAGGTTTTATTTTTAGTTAAGGATGGGTAGGATTACTTGTTAAGATTATTTTGTTAGGGTCACCTGTTAAGATAGTCCCATTTTATAATAAGCCCTGTAAAATAATTTTGATACAGTCCTAAATACCTGAGAAAAAAAAAAGGGGGGGGGGAGGTAAAATAAGAAATCTAGGGGAAACATGGGTTTGAGTTGCTGCAAGTGTGAGAGTGATGCCTGTTTAAATGTTGATGCTAAGTATATGAAAGATTTAAACAAAAATAATGTTAAATTTTTGAAAAAGTGGAAGTCGAGATATGATTTTGATGGTACACTGAATAAGAATGCCTGTGCAAAATTGGTTAGAGATTTGAAAAGAGATGCGGAACTAGAACTAAAAACAAAGACAATTGGGATTTCCCCAAGCCCAAAATGGTTAGAAGAGGCAAATAAACGAGCTATAAAAGAAAAACAGTGCCAGGAAAAAGAAAAAATAAATCAAAAGGGATCACTGCTGCCAAGTGGAAAAGTAGCTTTATTTTTAGATAAGGAGGATGAGCATACAGTTTGTGCGGTACAAAGGCAGGCAACTGCCCCACCGTATGGGGAAATTGCTGCTGCTGTACCGGGGGAACCTCCTCAATATCAGTCTGAAGATGTGGGATCTGTACAGCAGGGTGGGTTATTGGCTGCTCAAGGAAACATTGTGACCCCTCCAATTTACCCACAAATTCCCATAGTACCCAAGGTTGCTTTGCAACAGGTAGACCAACCTATGCAGTTAAGGTCGGGACCCGCAGGGCAAGGACGTTGGGCTATTAAACTTTCTGACCACTCAGAAGCCCTTCCCTTAATACAAGTTGCAAACCCACAAGCAGGGGATGTTGGACAAGAGCCAACTATTTTAGTTTATTGTCCCTGGGCTAGAGAGGATATAAAACGAGCTACGGATTTTATTCCTCATCCCAAGGTTAATTTTCAAAAGTTTTCTGAGGACATAGTTGGTATGCATTTAAGTTATCATCTAAATGGTTTAGAAGTAGAACAAGTAGTGCGACAAATCATGGGTCCAGATTGGCACTTAGTTTGTGGTACTTGGACATGTAAGGCAGATGACGGCACTACATTAAAGCATAATTCTGGGGTGTTAGACACGCGAGTCACTGATCTGTTGAAGAGAATTTCTGATAAGTGGCATCCAAGAGCAGATTGGACAGTAATAAATCAGTGCATCCAAAATGATGATGAATCTGTAGATCACTATATTGTAAGATTGACAGAAGTGTTCAATAACCATTGTGGAATGATGATTCTGCAGGATCAGACTACTGATAGTCCGTACGAACAGCAATTGAAAAACGCTTTTCTTAAAGGTTGTAAGGCTCCGATAAATAGTTTTATAACTAAGCATATGGTTGATCACAGAACATGTAGACTGCAACCTTTGTTTGAATATCCACGGCATGCTGAGCAACATTTCAATTTAAAAAAGAAAAAGAAAGTACAAGTGTTAGCAGTAGGGGATGATGGTGGTATATTTTTGGTACAGGACCAAAGGGGGCAAGAGTGCCATGGTGGCATATAAAGACGTGGGGGCCTGAAATGGGACACGTCGTATAAACAGGGTGGACATTCAGAGGAATATGAGGGGAGGTTAAAACATGGAGAATGTTTTAAATGCGGTAGACGTGGGCACTTTGCTGCCGACTGCGAAGAGTGGCAACATCCCCCACAGCTTACGAACAAGGGCTCCGCATGACTATATGATAGTAAAGGAAGGCGCCAAATTCATTATTGTGATTATTGTAGAGAAGAATAAAGCGAGAATGATTGTGATGATGATGAGGCAGACACTCTCTGTGATGAATGTCAGGACACCCAGGAAATTAAGGAAGGGTGGGATTGTGACTGTGAAGTCATAAACCTGGCACATTTGGGTATTGCTATGCATCTAGATCAAAAACCCATGATAGAGTTTTTGGTTGAGGGACAGAAAGTGAAGTTTTTATGTGATTCAGGTGCATCGCGTACACTTTTGGGTCCAGCAGTTCTACCTCTGAACTGCGAAACAGATGAGTTTGTCCTTGTGAAAGCGGCAAATGGGAAAATCTATAAGGAACCACTGTCTCATCGTCTATTGTTCACAAATCCGCAAACAAACCAAACTGTTAGGTGTAGGGTAATTATATTGAAAGTTTGTCCAGTTAATTTGCTGGGAAGAGATTTGATGCATTTGTTTGGAATAGCGGCAATTCCCACACCTAAAGGCATTGAGGCGAAAAGGTTAGCGGTGGTACAAGGAGTACAAGACTTGTTTTACTGGTATAGCCAGGACTTGATTTCAAACGGGCCGGGGAGGGTTGATACAGATTTGATCAACCTAGCTTTAAGTAAATCTAGGAGCGGGTCACATAGGTTGCGGCACACTTACATTGTACTATGTACTACAGACAGGCCCCTGGTCCGGATAAAGAATTTGAAAAAGAATTCTTTAGGCACAAATGTGCAAGGATAATTTTGAATGATATGTTTTGGGATAAGCAAGGTAATACAGTAGTGACCTGTACTTTGACCAAGGAAATGAGTTCTTTATATCGCTCAGGTTATAGCCCACATATTTCAATTACTAAAGCGGTGGGGACACATTGGGTAGATTTGGCAAAAAAGGTAACAAATTGGGACACAATGTCCGAAAGTCCGTTGAAGGATCAACAGATCCAGGTACAAAGATTAAATTGGGTGACTTGGACACAACCAAGTGTGCACCTCAGGGATGACAAAACAGAAATGGCATGACAAATCCTCCTAACTCAAGAGGAAGACAGTGCGTTAAGTGCCTTACCTGTAGATTTATGGTCAAAAGGTAAACTTTGTATAACTCCAAAGTCAGGTTTTAGACCTCGTAAGCACCAATACCCGCTAAGTAAACAAGCAGAGGAAGGAATTAAGCCAGTCATTGAGCAGTTAAAACAGGTAGGAATTCTTGTTGAATGCCCAGATTCGCCCTGCAATACTCCGTTGTTTCCTGTAAAGAAACCGGATGGGTCATGGAGGTTGGTTCAGGATTTACAAGCAGTTAATTCGGCTGTGATCCCAAGAGCACCAGTGGTCCCTGACCCCTATACATTACTTAATGATTTATTACCTCAGCACAGATATTTTTCTGTCATAGATATAAGCAATGCCTTTTTCTCCATACCACTACATAAGGAGAGTAGATTTTGGTTTGCATTCACTTATCAAGGTAAAAGATATACCTACACCAGATTGCCACAGGGCTATTGTGAGAGTCCGACAATATTCGCACAAGAAATGGCTGCGAATTTAGCTCAGTTTGTTCCCCCAGAGAGAAGCCAGGTTCTGTTGTATGTAGATGATATTTTGTTAGCCTCACCCACGCAGGAAAGTTGTAGAAAGGATACCCTTGCCCTTCTTAGTTTTTTAGCTGAGCAAGGACATAAGGTAAATAAAGAAAAGTTACAATTGTGGAAAGCACAAGTAAAGTACTTGGGTTATTTAATTTCATGAGCAGGTAGACAATTGGAGAACAAAAGAAAACAAGCAATTCTTGAGGCACCTATGCCTACGACTAAGCGGGAGATGATGTCCTTTTTAGGTGTGACTAATTTTTGTAGAAGTTGGATCCCTAACTATGCTGAGGAAGTAGGGCCATTGACCGCACTGATCTATGATACTCCCATGGCGTCTAAGAATAATATACAGTGGACAAATAAGGCAATACAGGCATTTATTAGAATTAAGCAATTGATAGCAGGATCCTCTGTTTTGGGTTTTCCGAACTATTCTAAGCCGTTTGTACAAATGGTTGATTGTAAGGGAGGATATATGACTTTGGTTCTGGTACAAGTACATGGGGATAAACAGAGGCCGATAGCTTTCTACTCCTCCAGATTAGATCCTGTTGCAAGGGCATTGCTGCATTGTGTTCAAGCTGTGGTGGCGGCCGCCATGGCAGTACAAACCTCAGCATCATTAGTTTTGTTTCACCCATTACAATTGCGGGTTCCACATTCAGTAGCTATGATACTTTTGCAAGATAAGATAACCTTTTTATCTCCTAGTCGACATTTGTCCTGTATGACAGTGCTGCTGACACAGCCTCATACGACCATAGAAAGATGTACTACTCTTAATCCGGTGACACTTTTGCCGACTCCAGAAGAAGGTACTCCACACGTTTGTTTAGAGAGCATTCATGACAAAGCACTTCCCCGACCAGATTTAACGGATATTCCATTGATAGATTCTGATCTCGTTTTGTTTGTAGACTGATCAGCAAAGAAAGACACTGTAGGAAAAACACTAGTAGGGTATGCTGTCACCACAGAAACTGAAGTTTTGGAGGCAAAAGGATTGTCAAACATTTATTCTGCACAGGCAGCTGAGTTGGTGGCTTTGACTCGAGCTTGTACCTTAGGGGAGGGTAAAAAAGTGACAATTTATACAGATAGTCAATATGCTTTCTCCACTGTACATGTTTTCGCTCAACTATGGAAGAATAGGGGAATGGTTACTGTGACAGGCAAACCAATAAATCACAAAGATTTAATTTTATAGTTGTCAGATGCAATGCAACTACCACTTCAGATAGCGATATGTAAATGTTCTGCACATACCAACAGAAAAGATCCTGTCTCCAGGGGAAATGCCCTTGCTGATATGGCTGCAAAAAAGGCAGCTCAAGAAAATGATTTGCTTTTACATGATAATGATTTGGAGCCCGGACACCTCTTAAGACTTAGAGACACTAAAAGTAATGCAAACATTGACGACACAGAAGGAAAAATGTCGTTGGGTAAAATATGGTATCACTCAACAGAGTGGGTTGTATAGGGCATCAGATGGCAAAATGGTATTACCCTCAAACCTTTTTAGGTATGCGGCATTGGTTAGCCATGGATCTGCCCATGTAGGAGTACAGACGATGATTCAAATAGTGTCTAAGGAGTTTTGGTGTAAAGGGTTTTCAACTTATGCAAAGCAATTCTGTTTATCTTGTCTATTATGTGCAAAGTATCATGCTCAGGGGGGAGTTAAGAAGTCTCAGCAGGCATTCCCTACCGCTCCGTCTCCATTCCACACACTCTGTATGGACTTTATTGAATTGACACCCTCAGAGGAAAAAAGGTTCTGTTTGGTCATTATTGATGCTTTTTCTAAATGGGTAGAAGCTTTTCCAGTGAAGTATCCGAATGCACAAACAGTAGCAAAGCTTTTGACTACAGAAATAATTCCCCGATTTGGCCTACCAAGACGCATTTACAGTGATAATGGGTCTCATTTTGTTAACCAGATTGTTCAGAAATTGGGTCAAGTGTTTCAAATTGATCTCAAAAATCATTGTGCTTACCATCCCCAATCAGCTGGACTGGTGGAAAGACACAACGGTGTCTTGAAGAGTAAGCTCCGCAAACTAATGGCAGAAACACATAGGTCATGGACTGCGTGCCTTCTGTTGGCACTCCTGTACATGCGAATGTCACCTTCCTACAAAGGACTTGCACCATTTGAACTTTTGTTTGGGAGACCATATTACGTCCCGCAGTGGCAAGGATTGTTGCCAGTGGAACGTGAGGGGGGCGAGGATCTAGCAGATTATATGAAGAAGCTGCTAAATGTCAAATCTCTTGTAACCAATGACTCCTTTGCAGATTCCAGAAATTAAACCTTGTTAAGCATAGCACCCAGGGACTGGGTGTGGATCCGAATTGTGAAGAGAAAGAATTGGTCATCCCCCCGGTTGGAAGGCCCATACCAAGTACTTATCTCGACACCTACGGCTGTAAAGATCGCTGAGAGGACTTTGTTGATTCATATCGCCCACTGTAAAAAAACTCAAGGCTCTTCCTTCTGCCATTGATATTGGTCAAACTCCACTGGACCTCTGAGTGCAAAGTCTGGCTACAAAGGGGGATTAGCCCAATAGGGGTTAGTTAGACTCAAACCCAGTGAAGAAACCAATGGTGCGAGGTAGTCCTTATGGAGGATGACCATGTTCAACTGGTACTTGAACTGTCACATGATGATGATTTTGGTGGCGAAAGTAAATATGTCCATACGAGAAGGAACAGTTGCAAGAGAAAAAGGAATGGTGGTGCTGCAAGCGCAAACAGGTGTTACTACTGTGTTTAAGGTGAAACTTTGTGAAGGAATTTTGGACTGTTCTAAATGGAACAATAATAATTTCTTGACTCGTGCAAAATACTTGTGCAATAGAGACTGTACGTCCTGGTCAAGTGTTTGGTGGTCAACAGATGTGAATGGATGGGAAACAAGTGGTGCAGTGATACCAGAGAAAGATAAAAGCAGGCAACAAAGAATAAAAAATGTGCATTTCCAAGGTACCGGAGTAGTTACTATAACCATTGTGTCACCGCAAGAAAGTGATTCAGGAGTTTATGGAATCGGAGTGTCTCTTCCAACTAGAACTGATCCTTTGGGGACCCTCCAACTTAAAGTATAAAGCCTTAAGAATGCTACAAATAAAGCAGATTTTGCCTTCACAAAAGAAGAACAATTGTTACTCGAGACGGGATTCGTACACCATAATGAATGGTTATCTTGGGTTAGATATAGTACCCAAGAAGCACATCGTGAGAACTGTATTTCTTGTGCTGAAGGTAAATAGCAATTAACAACAGTCCCATTGATGCAAGATGAAGGTAACCTAACGTGTCTGTTGAAATTATTTTTCAACAAAACTGAAGATAAATGCAAAGATGAAACTCAGCATTTTCCGGTCATAAGCAAAGTTGAGAAACTGCCTGCAGCGATTTCCTATCCAGGTTTGTATATGTGCATTTCCAGAGATGGAACAGGGAAAAATTATGGCAATATGGGACAGAACTATTGCAATGTTACTGTGAATGGCAATGGGAATCCATTTCTGGAGAACCAAACTCATAGTTTAGCAGACGTATGGTGGTTATGTGGAGACAACAAACTCAGATCAAGGCTTACGATTCCCTGGAAGGGAACTTGTGCACTTGTAAAGTTAATTCTGCCATTCTACATTTTCCCAGTTCCAGCAAGCAATTTCGTAAGACAACTTGACATAAAGCCGAAGTGGTTGAGTAGGAGAAAAAGAGAGGCACCGAAGCAATCTTTCAATAACGGTGTCTACATCGATAGCATTGGCGTACCAAGAAGCGTACCTGATGAATACAAAGCAATAAACCAAATAGCAGCTGGTTTTACATCCATCTTTGTCTGGATTCAACCTAATAAGAATGTGGACTGGATCAACTACATTTACTATAACCAGCAGCGTTTTGTGAACTATACCAAAGATGCATTGAAAGGAATTGCTGAACAACTGGAGGCCACTTCGCAGGTGGCATGGCAGAATCGAATTGCGTTGGATATGCTCATGGCCAAAGAAGGAGGAGTTTGCAAGATGTTTGGGACTTTCTGTTGTACATATATTCCAAACAACACTGCGCCTGATGGAAGTATCACTCGAGCTTTGAAAGGTTTGGAGATGTTATCCGGAGAATTGGCAGAGAACTCTGGGGTAAATAATCCCTTTACAGATTTTCTACAAGCGTGGTTTGGAAAATGGAGTCATCTCATCAGCAGTTTCCTGGTGTCCGTTGGAGTCACTGTGGCTATCGTGGTGGTATGTGGTTGTTGTTGTATACCCTGTATCAGAGGTCTTCTACAAAGACTGGTTGATACTGCTGTTCTGAGCGAAGTACCAGCAATTGCAACAGACTGGTGAAAGTGAATACATTGAAATGTGACTCTCTGCAAATGTTTTTGAAGTTTAAAATTTGTCTTGCCAATGAAGTAATATATGCAAAGAAAAACTTAGTTTTTACCATATATTGCTGAAATAAAAGACAAAAGTGTTTTCAGGGGGGAAATGTTAAGAGAAAAGTTTTAAAAACATACTGTTATTTGTCTTTTTCCTGTTCTTGCAAAGTGAACATGTTATTTGTTGGGATATGCCTATCAAAGATGGGCCTCATCTGTGAACAAAATGCAGCATTGCTTATGAACCTGAATGATATCTGTTTTCTGCATTTCAGAATAAAGAGATTTGGTTATAGCTCAGTGAAGCCTGGGATAAGGGCTTGCGGCCGAGTAAGAGTTAATTTACTGGGGCAGGCTGTGTGTCCTGGAAAATTTGAGCTACCGTTGTTGAATTGAACATTTTGTACTTCTTGAACGTTCTGTACTAACTGTGGGTTTGAGGTAATTTGTGATAAACATGTTTTTCCTATATGTTTTTCATAGCCAACTGTCAACGGTCAGAAATGTAACAAAAAGTTGTTTTGCTTGCAGTATAAAAGTTGATGTCAGTAAACAAGTTGATCAGATCAGAGGAGATCAGATCAGTCCAGACCGGACATCTTGGCCAACATGCTGTGTAATCTGGTTAACTGCTAATAAAGGAAAATTCATCGCCTGAGGCAGATGTGACTCGTTTGAATTTTTTCTTCTGACACCACCCCTACTGGAGTTCCCCAGGGATCCATACTTGGCCCAATGCTCTTCAATGTATTTATTAATGAGTTTCATGCTGCCATTCCTAATACTAAAATAGTGCAATACGCAGACGACTCAACATTAGTTTGCTCTGCTCCTAATCTCCCTGACCTCCTAGCAAAAAGTCATTTGGCCTTTTCAACTACTGAAAATTGGATGCTTCATAATCATCTCTCCATAAATGCTAATAAATCCAAAATTCTTCTTTTCTCCCACTCAAAAACCCTCCATCTTGACAAGCAATCTTTCAATATCTTTAGCCATACTAATTCCACTATAGAAATTGTCCCTTCTGCTAAAATACTTGGAGTAACCATAGGTCAACACCTAAAATTTGGCACACATGTTCAGCTAAACATTAAAAAAACTCACCAGAAACGTGGCCTGCTATATAGACAAACTCTTGCCACTACCTACTTACTACCTCCTCCTCTTCTATATGATGCTCCCCTACTTACTAACTTATCCTCTTCCATCTCCTCAAAACTAGAAACATGCTACAACAAAACTGCTAAATTCGCAACTAAAGCTAATTACTCCTCCCACCACTGCACATCTCTCCACCTGCTAAACTGGATAGAACTTCCCAATCAACTCAACTTCCTTCAACTCACTACTGCCCACAGACTAATTTTCAAACCAACTTTATGCCCTGGTTTAGCAAATATCTTTCCCTTTTACACCCCCACAGAGCCCTGAGATCTGCACACCAGAATCTCCTCTCTGTATACAATCCTAAACACCCTGCTGGTCACCTTCTCCTATCTTCTTCCCTGGCCCAAAGATGGAACTCCCTCCCTTCTTCTCTTAAGATGCTTTGAAAACTACAAATACTTTAAAACTCAGCTTCATTCCTACCTTGCTCAGCAATGGAAATGTAACTATATACTCCCTACCTACCCTACTTACACTCTTCTATATATGCTTTCTCATACATCTTCTCTACTTATTCCTCCACCCCAGGCTGTTCTCCTAAGCAGCTACCTTTCTACATATTCCTCCACCCCAGGCTGTTCTCCTAAGCAGCTACCTCTCTACATATTCCTCCACCCCAGGCTGTTCTCCTAAACAGCTACCTCACTCTAATTCTAAAGACCTCCTAAACATCTGCTTCCCTCTAAGTCAAATGTAATACTAAACTATTAACATTGCTTTTCTACCTTAAATGTACACAATGTACATACTGTATATAGTCCGTGATATCATCCTCTCTTACTGAGAACAATTAATTTTAACCAGCTACCTATATTAACCTAATGCTTTTTAACTATGGCACTCACACCTTCCATGTGTGAACTCCACTTTTACTAATGTTCAACCACCTCTCTAAGAATACTCTAGAAACTATAATCTATGCTCTACTAACAGTGTACTTCCCACCTATATCTCCTCCATTTCTGCTAAACTTCAACATACTACAACATTCAAATTTTTAACCTTCAACTAATAACTGTTTTCCCTATAATTGTGAACTCTTATTAACTAAGTAAACACCATTCTCTTGCCTCTATCAACTTAATTATTGTACAAATAGTTCTCTAAACAACTTTGTAAATATGTTTAAGAATTGTCTTGCCATTATGCATTTGTACTTTTTCACTTTACTTTGTATAATTTCATTTTTGTTTACTTGTACGTAATATGGAGCTTTTTTCCATGGGCCTCCACTGAAAACGGGCTCTTTGAGCCCAGTGGACCTCCGGGGTAATCAAACTGACAATAAATAAATAAATCTCAACTCTATAGCTGTGCCAGTGGGTAGTCTTACTGGGGATCTGGATAAATCAGCCCCAAAGTGACTGCGGTCTCTTTGTGCTCTTAAGGGAAATTGCACTTGATGGAGACAGCTACTGTACATCTGGAAATACTGTGTGTGTGCCTGTTATCCTTCCAGTGAATGTCCCCCCACAAGTGCCAATGGTGAGGATTGAATCTCCTTGATTACTGGTCCAGTGGTGGGTCGTCACACAACTAATTAGCATAAAATGTGAATCTTTAATAACACGTAGCTCCTCCAACTTCTATTAGGACTATGGGATACTACTCCAAATCACAAGCTTAAAAAACTGAGCATGAAGTAAAATATGTGTATAATTCAAGACATAGTGTAAAAGCTGTAGACTTTAATGAATAATATTCCAAAAATCTGCCTCACATGGTCATTTATTTCTGTTTCTGAAAAAGGGTCCTCTTTAAATTACTGGTGCCACTAGTATTTTGGACATGTGGTCTGGTTTCCACTGCCCTAAACAGCTTCAAAATTGTGTGTGTGTGTGTGTGTGTGTGTGTGTGTGTGTGTGTGTGTGTGTGTGTGTGTGTGTCTGTGTGTGTGTGTGTGTGTGTGTGTCTGTGTGTATATACAACTCCTGGTTATAACTCCGAGTTAGCCAGCAACTCTTCCCTTAAGTCCATGAAGCATTGCATGAAATAGCCTAAAATTCTAATAATCCCCCATTAACATTATCACACAAAGTCTTATTTAAATGAGTGAATAAATACATTCCAACTAGAAAGGAAAAAAAAGAAGTTATGTACTCACCACAACGTTCCGTGTTTGTTGTCCATCTCGCCATTCATTCTTACATGGGTTTGGAGTCGATCCTCGGCTCCGACTTGGCTGAGTACACAGCTGGAAGTCTCAAACTTAGCTTGTAGCAGGTAGGTATCCCATGATGCAGTGGTGCAACTCTCCAGATCTTGTATAGGACCCCAAAAACAGGAGAAACAAACTGAGTCAAGGAACTCCTGAAAGGAGTAAAGATAACCACCAGGTCCTCTAAGAGTCCTTGGATGGGGGAAGGAGGGAGGGTTCATAAGAATGAATGGTGAGATGGACAACAAACATGGAACGTTATGGTGAGTACATGACTTCTTTATGTTATGTTGTCTTAACTGGCCTTCATCCTTACTTGGATGGGACAGCGTCCCTAGCACCTTTTCCATAGGTGGCTTACAAGAGTACACCTTTAAGCACAGTGGACCCAAAAGAGGCCCTGTCCCTGGAGGCCAAATCCACTTTGTAATGAGTGATAAATGTATGAGGATTGGCCCACATAGCTGCAGCACAAATGCTGTCCATAGAAATCCTGGCTTGAAAACCAGATGACGTAGCTAGTGCTCTAGTTGAATGACCCCTAACTTTGAATGGTAGTTCTGTATTATTGGAGGTATAGATAAAGGTGATACAATTTGAGAACAATTAGAAAGGGTAACTTTAGAAACTGGCATACCCTTTTTTGCCTCAGAGAAGGAGATGAATAATTGATCAGATTTCCTGAAATCTTTAGTCCTATGCAAATAAAATCTGAGTTGTCTATGCATGTCCAGTTAATGGAGTTTATGTTCTGCCTTGTTGCTATGGTTGGGAAAGAACACCAGAAACTCAATGGATTGACTGATATTGGCTTGAGGGCAAGCCTTAGGTAGAAAGGATGGATTAGTTCGTAACAATACCCTGTCCTTGTGAAAAATCAGATATGGTGGTTTGATAGATAACACTTGCAACTCTGAGACCCTTCTGGCAGATATCACAGCAACAAGAAAAATGGTCTTCTAGGAAAGAAATTTGAGGTCACAAGATGAAGAAGGTTCAAATGGTGGCAATGTAATTTGAGATAGGACAAAATTTAAATCCCAAGGAGGAAGTGGTTCCTTAAAGGGAGGTCTCAATAAGGAGGTGCCTTTCAAAAACGTTTTACACAAACTGTGTGACACTAAATTAGAAGAAAGGTCATTAATGTGGAAGTTTGAAATTGCAGCCACCTGTACTCTAATGGTTGCTGCAGCCGAACCTTGTTGGAAGAGTTCCGGCAGGAATTCTAGAATGGATTGAATAGGCGCAGAAAAAGGGTCAATGATTCTAGGTGCCCAGTGAAAAAATCTTTTCCATTTGCTAGAATGTAGTCTTCTAGTAGAAGCTTTATGAGAGGACATCAGTATGTGTTTAACTGTTGGAGTGAAATTTTGAAGCCTGACTAGATTGGGACGCGGAGCAGCAATGCTGTCAAGTTGAGGGTGTGGAGAGAAGGTTAAAGTGTACCTGACATATGTGTCAGCAAGTCTGGAACTGGGTCCAGAGTCCAAGGCTTCTCCTGAAGATGAGGCCAAAGGAAGGGGAACCAAATCTGACGCGACCAATACGGGGCAATGAGAATCATCCTGCTTCCCAAGGATTTTGCTTTCTGGATGACTTTGGGTATGAGGGGAAATGGAGGAAAGGCATAAAGAAGTCCCGAGGGCCAATCGTGTACAAGTGCATGGTGTCTCCCCTGGCAGGGGATTAGGGTAAAGTAGCTGCTGCACTTGGCATTCATGGGAATGGCAAAAAGATTGCAGCAAGGCTGACCCCATTTCCAGAAGATCTTTTCTGCTATGTTCTGGTTCAGAGACCACTTGTGAGGCATCAATATTGCCCTGCTCAGCTTGTCTGCTATTACATTGGATTTCCCCGGGATGTGCTTTGCTACTAGAAAGCACTGGGAAGAAATTGCCCATTGCCAAACTCTCAGGGCCTCACGACAATGAGGATAAGATCTGGTTCCCCCTTGCTTGTTTATGTACCAAACCACCAACATATTGTCTGACTGTATAGCAATTGCCCTAGAGGAAGAGAGTTGTGGAGTGCTTGCAACACCAGAAGCACTGCTCTCATCTCTAGGACATTTATGTGCAAGTGGGCCTCATGTTCCTGCCATAAACCTTGGACCATTCTTCCCAGATAATACCCCCCACCCTATCTGGGAAGCGTCCGTGGTCACTGTAGCAACTGGTTGTCATGGAACAAAGGTTCTCCTGATGGTCACATGGCTGGACTGGATCCACCACTGTAAGTCCTTTTTGCATTACTTCATTATTCTGATGCGGTGAGACATAGGGAGCTCTTGAAGTGACCATTGGGAGAACAAAACCCATTGAAGGATTCTCATGTGCATTCTGGAAAGATGAACTAGTGCTATGGTGGAAGCCATTGTTCCTAGGAGTTACAGAACTACCTTTGCCTTTCCCTTGTCATTGGGATGAAGGTGAAGTACTTACTGCCTGAGGGCTGCAATTCTGTCTGCCGGAACACTTGCCATCAAGGAAACAGTGTCTAGATCTGTGCCTATGAAGGTAATATGTTGACAGGGCAACAAGGCAGATTTTTGTAAGATGACTGTTATGCCTAACTGAGCACAAATTTCCAAAGTCACATCCCTTGCTTGCTGGAGTAGATGCTTGGTGGTGGCAGTTATGAGCTAGTTGTCGAGATATGGAAATACTTGGAATCCCAGACGCCTCAAGTGAGCTGTGATTACTGCAATACATTTGATGAACACTCTAGGGGCTGTAGTGAGACCAAAGGGTAGAGCTCGGAACTGATAATGACTGGCTCCCAGCCGGAAGCGTAAATAACTCTTTGATGCTCTGTCCACTTTTATGTGGTAGTACGCATCTTGGAGGTCTATCGAGCTCATCCAATCGTCTCTCCCTAAGAAGGGAAGTAATGACTGCAATGTCAGCATTCAGAACTTTGACTTCTTGATAGATATATTTAACTTGCTTATGTCTAATATGGGTCTCCAGTCCCCTGTTCTTTTTGGCACCAAAAAGAATCTTGAGTAAGTTCCAAATTCTGTTTGGTCTGTGGGGACTTCTTGGATGACTCTTCTGTCCAGCAACTTTTGGATTTCTATAGTTGCTTGCTCCCTTAGATTGAGCGGAACATCCGGGATTGTTCTGATTTGTGGGACAGGGTGGCAAAAGGGAATGGAGTATCCTCTGGATATTATTCTTAGTACCCACTTGTCTCTTGTGATACTTTACCAGGCTTCTGAGTACAAAGACAAACATCCCCAACTGCCTCCAGAGTAGAGCAGGTGGGCCTCCTTTCAGGAGCGCTGATAGGAACGTCTGGGAAAGGAATCATGGTTGCCTTGGTCTTGCGGACCCCCTCTGCCTCTAGGACAATGTCTACCATTGTTACCTCCCCCTCTGCTCCTGGGAAAGGATTCATCTTGTGCTTCTTGGAAAGCACCCTGGGGTCTTTTGAACCACATTTTCCCACTCTTCTGATCTTTAGGATAAGATCTTGAAGGTACAGAAAAAACCTACTCCAGTGGCATAGACAGTTTTCCCTTCCTGCTCGCATCTGGTGAGTGTGTCCTTTACTTTGGGTCCAAAGAGTGAGGAACCATCAAAGGGAGCTTTAGTAAAGGTAGACTTAAAAGGTTCTGCAAATTTGCACAAGTGCATCCAGGACTCTCTCCTCGGGGAAACTTCTAAACCCGCTGTCCTGCTTGCACCATCCGCTGCGTAAAATTTCAGCCTCATGGAGGAGTTGACTATAGAATTTAAGGTTGATAGCTGGGAAGAGACCTTCTCATTCACCCCAGCAGCTAATGTACCTTGTAGAGCATCTCAGGAGATCTCTTTGTGGCCTTAGTCGCTGACAAAAAGACACGCTTCTCCTATCTGTCCATTGTTCAAGAATCTTTGTTCGGAGGATGGACAGATGAGGATGTCTCTGAGAGTTCCTTCTTCGTGGCTGCTGCCACCACCATAGCATCTACAGGTACACCCTTTGTGAGAAAATCCTTTCTGGTAGGGGCTGAAAAGAACTTGTTTGGCCTCCGGGGGACTGGTTCCATAGTGTCAGGTGACTCCCATGCCTTTCAGTTGACCAAGTCCATTAATTCATTGAAAGGCAGAGACACCTGGAGGCTGAAGGTTGAGATCCAAAGGCCTTCAGGTACACTGACTCCTCATCGGAAGGGGTGATGGTTTTCCGGCCGCCTCTCTGTTTTAGGATCTCTAAGATATCTGCAAATGAGATATCATCAGAGGACAACCATGGGGACCCTTCTGACTCATCGCGGTCAGTATCTGAAGTGACAGACTCATCAGGGGAGTCTATATGCTTCCTCTTGCAAGTTCTGTTCTGAGGGGGTTCCTCAGAAGGGTATTCTAGGGAGGCCTCGGAAGAGAGGGGTTCACCCAGTGGGGGATTTTGAGGCTCTGGATCTCTGTTGTCCTGTGTATGGGGTGATGCCGAGACAGTAGCCAGTTCCCTAGGGGGACGAATACCGGTATCCTTATGTAGAGCTGTAGAAGGAGACAGCACACTCCTCATCAGCTCGAAAGCAGACCCCACCAGCTCTGAAGATGTCCCCAGCTCCGAAGAGACAGAGGACACCCCCGGACCCAAGGAGACTGGCTCCGAGGCTGAAGTAGGAGCTGAGCTCACCCAAGCCGACGCTCCAAAAAAAGTTAGGCCCGAGCATCCCCCTCAGGGTCAGACAGAGAACCTCGGCTCCCAGACACTCCAGATGGTGCCAAAATAGTCAGAGCAGATGTTGGCTCCATGATCACCGAAGGGGGTCCTGGAACCGACGGCTCTACAGTAAGTGGTACCAGGCACTCCAGCTCTGAGCTCCAGCTTGGCTCGGAGGAGGAACAACTGTGGATGTAATGGCTTTAGAGGGCTCCAAGACCTGATGGGTCAGAGCCGAGAACAATTTGGCTAGCGCCGGCAACTTCAAAAGCCTGCACACCACCAGTTCCACGTCATTATCAGATAGGCTCCTAGTGGACCTGGACAATAGAGAAGGAGAATGAGACCTCTCCAAAATGGGAGATCTCAGCATAGGGGAGACCGGTGGAATGTCAGTGGACCAGCTCCGAGACACGACATCTTGCGGCTCCGAAGACCTTGGAGCCAAAGAATCAGGCTTGTCAATGATGAGCCGTAGAAACAGGTGATGGTCTTTTGGAAGGTTTGTCCCTCTTTGAAGAAGAAGAGGACGAAGAAGAAGAAGCACTCTGTACAGCTTCCTCAAAGGATGGCTTTAAGAACCCCTTGAGAATCAGTTTGGTTCTCCTCTCCTGTAACACTCTTGCACTAAAGGAGTGACAGAAAGTACAATCCTCCTGTAAATGAATAGCCCCTAGACAGTATACACAAATGACATGTCCATCAGTAATTGACATCTTTTGTGTACATTTCTGACATTTTTTAAAGCCCGAAGGCTTATTGCCTCTCTCTCTCTCTAGAGTCTTTAGAGATGACAGAAGAGAGTTCCCAAAAGCAAATCACGACTTTTCAAACTGTGATATACAACACACTATAACTAAACAACACTGCACTTCCAAGTAAAGATAAATTTACACTCTAATCTAATAAACACTACAGATCTAAGTAAATAACTGGAGAAACTTTGATAAGAGTAGCATTAGAGCCTCTAACTTAAATGGACCTAAGTACCAGGGATAACACACACTAACTACTAAAACTACCAGCCCTTTAACTAAAATGGGTGATTAGCTCTTTAACGTAAACAAGTTAATATCAACTACTACTAAATATCAACTACTGAAAAAGGGAAATAAACAGACACCACTACAATAAACTACAGATACAACAAGGCCTGCAAAAAAAAATAACGGCCAAAAAGCATCAACAAACAGCAGAAGGAGATAAGATTAGCTGCACATTTAATCTATTTAAACACACTAGTAAACACTATAAATGCAAAACTACTAGAAATTTTAGCTAACAGAGTGAAAAAAGACAAAAAATTAGCCACGGTCAAGAAGAGCACATCCAACCTCGTAAAGCGGCCAATGAGATCTGGAGAGTTGCACAACTGCATCATGGGATACCTACCAGCCATGAGCCAAGTTTGAGACTTCAGCTGTGTATTCAGCCAAGTCAGAGCCGAGGATCGGCTTCGAACCCAAGTAAGAATGAAGGCAAGATAGGACAACATAACATCTTAAATTATAAGAATACTGCATCCCACAAACAGGATGTAACTTTGCACAAATTAACTGATAACATGGAATCTGCAAAGACAAGTAATGACTGCCAGTCAAAGCAAATTATTCTATAAGATGTGATGGGTGACAGCGGTAAAACGAATGCCACAGTGGAAAAGTTTATGACCAAAATAACATTCTTATCAACCACACAAATACCATTCAAGACACAATTCAAGAAAGGGACCAGTTATGACTTAGGGCAAATGCCCAAGAGGCCAGGCTAGAAGTGAATGAAGAATGTGTCCATTATAAAAAAGGACTGAGCAAGAAGGAAACATCAGAGATTCCCTCGCATACCCAAGGGAAGGGAAGGGTAGGCAGGGCTTGTGTTTCTTATATGAGTAAACTGCTAGAGGAATGGTGCTCTCTTCCTAAACCTGACATCAAAATTGAGAGAGCACACAAGTTTGCACAGTTACCTGGGACTAACCACAACCCAATATAAGTAATAGTCAATTTTGAGACTTACTGACAGAAAGAAGACATCTTTTTGGCACTATGGAATCCCATTGGATGTGTGGGGCAGCTTGGGTATTTGTGCAACAAGCCTTTTCTGTAGCCAGCAGGAAACCTAGGACACCACTGGATCCTGTACTGAGATGAGCCAGGCAACTGGGAATAAAAACTAAGATCTGCAGTGATTTGTAAGATTCATTTTTTGTGCTGGTATAAAAACAACTATGGATTCTTCTGTGGCATTAAAGTGGCTAAATGAAATGTTGAGCAGTACCAGATTACCAGCACAAGAACAGAACTCTGTTGCAGATTTAGTGCCTATGTCCAAGACAGTATTGCAGCATCTTGCCTGTGATAAAGACTCTAGTTCTCAGAGTGACTTATCCAGTGTTCCAGTTCCAGAGGACATTCCAGTAGATATCCCTGTTCTTGAGAATATCCCTGACAGTCCTAAAGCAGATCGTTCACCAATGACTGTCCCTGTTGCTAAACGCAGTCGTGACTGCTAAATTACTAGATCAGGTCGCATGTCCAGACCTTGTTCCAGATACATGGCAACTTGGACATGAATGTTGTTCTTCATTGTTGTCTGTATAATCTGCATGCCTATTCAAATGGCATTGTTATTGCAAGACAGCTCAGTAAAGAGGGAGGATGTAGATCAGAATGTGTATGTATCTTTACATAATAATCTACCATTAAAAAGACTGACGATGGGGCAAATAAACTGATGAAAAAAATAACACAGCAAGAGATAATAGTTGCTTTAAAAAGGCAGGCTGCTGGGAAGTCACCTGGATCTGATGGAATCCCCACTGAGACTTGGACATTTGTTGGGAAATACATTTATGCAAATTTGAAAAATATTATTTAAAATTGCTCTAAAGGAAAGCAGACCTCTATCTCTTCTTAAAAAATGGTCATAATAATATCTTTACTTAAAGAAGGAAAAGATTCAAAAACTCCTGCCTTGTACTGGCTGACGTCCAGTTTTAAATCACAATTATAAATTGTTGATGACTGTTATAGCAATAAGAGTAGTATAAGTGTGAGGGAAACTGATACATCTAAATCAAATGGGATTTATTCCAACCAGACAATCGGCAGATAACTTGATTTGTACCCTTTTAATATTATAGGATGCTAATACTAAAAAAAAAAAATTAGGGCTTCTGAGGTTAGACAGAGAGATGGCATTTAATAAGTAGAATGGCCTTTTTTATTTAAAGTTGTGCAGAAAATGAACTTTCCAAACCCATTAATCTAATTATTAATATCTATCAAGATTCACAAGCAAAAGTCAAAATAAGGGTCAGTCTCTCAATTAGTTTCAACATAACAAGAGGAACAAGGCAGGGATGCCCCATTTTGCCACTTTTGTCTTACATCTACAACCTCTGCTACAAAAGATTAGACAGTCAGATATTCAAAGTTACCACTGGGTCACCTTGGGGTATAAACTATCTATATTTGTGGACGATGTTCTAGTGATGTTAGGGATCACAAAGCTATTTCAGATACATATATATGTATATATATATATATATATATATATATATATATATATATATATATATATATATATATATATATATATATATATATGTAGAAGAGTCGGGATATGATTAATGCTACTCAGTCACAAGAACTAAAAATGAATAAAGAACTAAAAATGAATATAGAAAATGGAAAGGTATCCCAACAACTATTCCGTGATTTTTTTTGGGGGGGGGGACAAATTCAAATATTTGAGCATGTGAAAACGATGGAGGAAAAGTATAAGCCACTTATACTTATAATATCTAAAATAAATAGAAATCTCTAGAAGTATCTAAACTTAGATTTGGAATAATGTAGGGAAATCGTAAAATGCCATGTCATGTCATATATCCTCTGTGCAGGCCAGGATTTTTGGAGTGAGATGGAAAAAAAAGCAATTAAAAAACTGGAGAAGTCAATTAGGAATTCTATTTGACAAGATTCTAAACGCAGAATACCATGGATATATTAATATATATACACCGACACAAAAACGTAAACTACACATTGCACACAATAACATATCCACTAAACTAACCTAAACTAACCACCCTAACCGGCGACACTAACACACACTTACCCAACCAACCCCCTAACCCCACCCTACCCTAACCTTACCCACCCCTCTACTTCCCGTCCACACTACCTACTTACCCTACTACCACTTAACCTAACTAATAAACCACACCTACGACCCTACCTTCACCACTAACTCACACTCACACCACCGCACACACAACCTAACACTACACCATACACCCTACACCTATCACACACTTACCTTACACTTACCTTACACCACCCTAAGTCACACCACACACTCACACACCTTCTAACACCCTAAAATCCCCTCACTACCCACACCCTTACACATCCGCCCCCATCGCTAATCCGTCACTATAGCACATTTACGGGGATCCTTCACGTTGCCGTTACTAGGTCTTCGGCTGTCGAATATTAGCCTTTTCGATACCCTACCGTACTTACGACCGAGTTTTCGTCTCCGATCTTCTGGGTGTGGGGTGAAGTGACCCATTAATATATATATATATATATATATATATATATATATATATATATATATTATAGTTAGGGGACAAGAGGGAGATCACTTACAGATGAAAGGCTCACCCAGACTCTGCTGCAACTTACTGTGAGAGAAACTTTAGTTTGATTTTGATTTCTTGTATTTTGTATTACTTTACTGCCTTCTTCTGTTTTGATGTTGTGACGTCCATGCACTGGCCCAGTAATCAAGGAGCCTCAATCCTTACCACTAGCACCAGTGAGGGGCGTGCACATTGGGGGGATAACAAATACACAGAGTAAAGTACAATTTTCCTTAAGAGCACACAGAGATCACAGTCAGTCTGCGGCTGGCTTCTCCCTTTCTCTCCAGATCCCCAATAAGACTCCCCACTGGCACAGCTATATGGTTTAGTTCCCAGCTGAGTAGTGAAGCCAAAACCTCCAGTACCCTCTCTGTCCAACCAGGTGCTTCGTGTCCCTGCCAAAGTACACTAACAAAAGATATGACAAATGTGATCTGAAGTCTGAATATTCATTGAGTGGCTGATTTAGAGTACAAAAACACCTTCAGTGATCACTGTACACAAGCTACAGGAATTCACTATCCACACCACTACAAGCCAATTAGTATGTGATGTGGCTAATTCACCACTATCAAACAATTAATATTTGAAGTGAATATCCCACCACTGCCAAACAATTAATATGTGATGCCTGCGCACTGGGCCAGTAATCAAGGAGCCTCAATCCTCACCACTAGCACCAGTGAGGGGCGTGTACATTGGGGGGATAACAAGTACACACACAGTAAAGTACAATTTCCATTAAGAGCACACAGAGATCACAGTCAGTCTGGAACTGGTTTCTCCCTTTCTCTCCAGATTCCCAATAAGAGTCTCCACTGGCACAGCTATAGGGTTCAGATCTCAGCCGAGTAGCCAAGTCAAAACCTCCAGTACCCTCTCTGTCCAACCAGTGCTTCATGCCCCTGCTCAAGTAGCTGACACACATGCACTTTGAGATTTGGTTTATATATAAACACACAGACACTCCTGGGGAAGACTGGCACACGTTTTCCAGCTATGCCCCCCTCCTACCAGGCTATACCGTAGTAATCAATGCCACCAACTACTCTTATCAGCTACTAATAAGGCCCTTCCCAAAGGGTGACCGATTTCACTGTGTAACGTTACTGTTATCCAAATAGTAAGTGTAATTGAGCAGCAAGACTATTGGAGTGGCTTGGGCAGTATCACCAAATACATGCAATGTACTCTAAGAGCTAAAATTATCTCTACACAAAACAGCCACAGTTGAAGGGTTTAAAAATATTTAATAATAACTAATAAAAACACAAGACAAATCTCATCAATTCAACATGGTGCTAATCAAGAGTTCAGAAATCACAGGAAAATGTTTTAAAACAATACTGTAGGATAGTCTGACATAAATATAGAAAACAGCTAGACTAATCTGGCTAAATTCCTCTAAGAGAAATACTAAGTTCAAAATACTATTTACAAGACAAAGTACTGGTGAGTTGTTGTCAGCTTTAGACAAATTCAAAATGCCCTATTCTCTCTATTTGAGAAAGTTTTAAACTGATAACACAGTACTGATGAGTCATTTCACATTACATCATACTTGACACTTCTCTGGTTTAGTTTCCCAGGCTCACAGAACTTACAATTTTAAAATTTCTTTGATCTTGCAGCTGCCAGGAAACTACAGCAATAAAATACACTTTAGATGTAAATCCTTAGTAATTATCTCTTAAATTAAGACAACAGAAATAATTTGCTGGTCCAGATATCATGTCTTCAAGCTTGGAATCAAACAGTCACAAAATGCTTCACTTATCAGCTTTCTTCCAGCAGGGTGCACTGTGGTTACATTCCTGAAGCTCAGAAAATACACAGTTTTCTTTTCATTTGTCAAGCAAGCCTGTGAATCATATTCATATTTACAAGGACGTAGAATTATTTACAAAATTCTATCTAGCTAGACTGGTAGCATTCACAGATGATATGATTTGTTTTCTTTGCACCATGTTTTACTTGTATTCTGCTTCTAATTGCATATTAAACTAGGAAAGAGACCACAGCTATGTCTCTTGTAAGTCACACAGAATTTTTTTCCATCCTCTCACCCTGGTGTTGTTTTGTTCTTAAACTCAACTGTCTTTCTAGTCACCTGCCCCTTAGGCTAATTTGACCACACATCTCCTTCCATCTTCCCTTTCATTGGCTGTTGTGAGTAAGGACAATATTATCATTTTGTGAAATCACTCCCCTTCAACTATTTAAAAGTATTGGCTGTCCCACTGTATTCCACAGAACCAGAATACAAAGTGCCCACCCCCTTTCAATCTATCTTTCTCTTTTAAAATTAGTGGCTGTCCACTTATAAGTTCATAGGTTGGTACTAGGCTATTGGCCCTAGGGCCTATACAAGCCTAGCCATAACAATTCCCTGGCTATTTCTTCCCAGAATATTTACTTCCCCGGTCCCCTGTCTCACAGGGCAACTGACGTGATCCCCCGGATGAATTTCCTATCTCCCATCCAATCATCAATGTTCCTTTTGAAGAGGGCCAAAGAGGTGCTCTGCTTGACATGTATGGGCAGTCTATTCCAGAGTACGGGGAGTCTCTGGGTCAGGAGCCTATCCCTCCAGCACATTTTGTTCATTGTGAAGACCAGGTATAGATCCCTGGAGCGTGTGGCTCTGAGGGATTGGGCTTTCTTTAAGTGTAGCATGTCCAACAGTTCTGGGTTTGACATGTCCTTGTATGTTAAGCAGAGATCGCCTCTGAGTAAATGATATGTGACAGAGTATAGGTGAAGTTTTTTTAGACAGTCAGCATAGGGCATCTGCTTTAGGCCTGTGATTCTTTTAGTGAGGTATTTCTGTGGCCTTTCCAGCTTTTGCAGGTATCCTGTGAGGTACATACCAAACAGGGTGTTGTACTCAATAATGAGTCTAATGAGGGATGAGTACAGTGGGACAATGACCTCCTTTTTTCTGGATGAAAAGCCCTTAGTGATTTGGTGTGCCACATAGAAGGATTTCCTGACTTTTGTGGTGATATGGTTATCTAAAAGCAGTCCCAGGACTGAAGCCTGAGGTACTCTACTTGTCGCATGTCTGGTGCTGGATTTGGAGTCAACTACTTTTACAGTCTGGGTTCTGTCAGTAAGCCAGTTGGCAACCCATCGAGTGACGTAAGGATTAATGCCCAGTTTATTAAGTTTATCTATGATTCCAGAGTGGGTGGATGATGTCGAAGGCCTTGGCAAGGTCCAGATAGGCTGTGTGGACCGCCTTACCCTCTTCCACGGCTCTGAAGACTGATTCAAAGAAGTCAATCAGGTTGAGGAGACAAGATCGGCCCTTCACGAAACCAAACTGGGTGGGGTCCAGTGTTTGAAGGTTACCAATGTCTTTGTTTATAAGTTCTATGATAATGCGTTCCATGGCTTTGCAGATCAGGCTTGTTAGACTGATGGGGTGATAGATCCCGGAATCCAAGGTGGATCCCCCTTGTGGAGTGGGAGAACTGTAGCTATGCACCACTCATTGGGCACAAAGCCTGAGGTAAGGCTATGATTAAACATGACATTTAGGTGAGGTGCCAGTTCATTTTGTAGTTCATGTAATACACAGCCCAGGATTTCATCTGGTCCCATGGATGCTGTATTCTTAGCTTTGGAGAGTGCATTTTTTACCTGTGTGGCCATGATTACCAGAATTTGGCAATCTTTCAGTATTGAGATGGGCCCTTTAGGGGGTGAGATGGAGGTGAAGTTGGCACTGATTTGATCTGCCAAGATATTGGCAATATCCTTGGGATCAGTATATTTAATGTCATTCCATTGTAGCTCAGAGCAGATCTGAGCATTGCAGTTTAGATTCTTGACATAACTGTAGAATGCCTTGTGGTTGTCCTTGGAATCTTTGGCAATTTTATTTTCGTAACTAGCTTTGGAGGATTTTATGAGGGATCTCAGCTTCTTACTGAAGCTGGTAAGGGAGTTTTTTGCATCCTGGGATTTTCCTCTTTTCTGCAACAGTTTCTTCCTTCTGTTGTATAGTTTGTTTATGGCAGTGGACCACCAGATTGGCTTCCTTTTTTTGGAGAGGAGCATCTTGGTTCTATTTGGAATGGCACAATTCATGAATGAGTGGATGTGCTCGTACAGTGCTTTAGTGTAGGATTCAGCAGTTGAACTTTCAGTTACTGTCTGTATGGGTGTCATAAAGTTTGTCACTTCTGACTTTAGTAGCATGAAGCTGGCTTTGGAGAAGTTTTTTATGGAGGTTCCCCACTGGGGGGTGGGGGTGGGATGTGGATGGCAAGGGTGATTAGCTTATGGTCAGACCTGACCAATGAGGGGGTGACCACTGGTGTAGAGCATCGATCTCCCATTGGTGTAATGACCAGATCTAGGATATTTGGGCCCTTGGTGCGATTATGGATTAGTTGATCCAGAGCATTGGAATTTATGAATTCCAAGAACCGTTGGGAAAAGGTGTTGGTACCCGAGTAGTTTTCCCAATTAATGGCAGGGTAGTTGAAATCACCCAGTATTAGGGTGTTTGGTTCAATCTTAATATTTTCCAGTATGTTTAGAAAAGTGTAGTGAGAATCTTGGGGGAGGGTGAGGGATCTGTAGAAAGCTACAATTTGGATTGCAATCTTACCTAGTGTAAGTTGCACCTGTAAAATTTCAGATGCATTGTGTTGGGCAACTAGCCTGGAGGTGTGAATATCTTTGGTGAATATGGACACTCCTCCACCTTTAGTGTTTCAGTCCTGGTTTTGTGGCCGAAAAGTGTGGCAAGAGTTGTAGCCTGGTATTTCAGGGGTGCTCTCTGGAGCCTTGAACCAGGTCTCAGTTACTGCACAGATATCGATGTTCTCCATTTTTAGAAGTGCCTCGAAGGAGTGCATTTTAAGCTTTAGACTTTTAGCATTGAGTAGCATTACCTTCAGATTTTGCATGCTTATATCTGTTACAGTGGTGGTTTTGACCTTTGAGCCTTGCCTAAAAAAGGGATTATAGGGGTGGCAAGAGGCTTAGCCAGTAATCTGAATCCTAGGGGCAGCAGGGGCAGGCCATCTCTGGCAAAGCATCGTAGTTTGTCGATCATGTCGTCCCAGGCAGACAGTTACTGGATCCCCTTTGAATGACACCAGAAAGTTAGCTAACTGTGAAGTCAATCATTTTGTCTTTATACTGTGGTATCATTCTGGGCGAAGGCAGGATGCTACTCAAGGCTAGAGTCATACCTGCCTGGGCCACATGATCTGAGAGCTCTTCCATGTCATTTTGCATGTAGTCCAGGGAGGTATATCTCAAGTCATTCACTCCAACATGGACAACAACAGAATTGTATTTGTACTTGCTGTGGAGTGACTTGAGTGCATGCATTATGTGGCGGATCCTGGCACCTGACAGGCAGCTGACAGTTATTTTCCCCTTGTTCAGCCTGGTGAGTGGGACATCAGTGTGACTGACTATAGAGTCACCCATGACTAAATTGTTGGCTTCGTTGTCTTGCCTTATGGGCTGTTGTTGGGTGGTACACTGGTGTTTTGAGCTATGTGTCACTTTGGTTGTGATTGGTGTTTGTGTTTCAGCTTCAGAGGTCCTTGTTGCTTAGGCAGGTTAATGTTAAGGGTCTCCGCATATGTGGGTTTAGTGTTACTAGGTGTGTGTGTCGATGGTGTGGGTTTTGAAGGGCAATGTGTTGCTAGAATTGTAGTGCAGGTGGTAACCTTCTCCTCTTGAATGTCTAACACAATCTTGGCTGGAGAGAGCTTTGCTTTCAGTTTGGCTATGTAAGTGCATCTCTCGCAGGTTATAGTGTTGGGTGGTAGAAGGAACAGGGTTGTCTGTGTACATGAGGCAATTGCTGCATTGCCCCAGTATGCCCAGATTCACCAGGTGGACAGGAGAAATTACCGGAAGGTGACCCTTAGACATGCCTGGTTTGGTGTTTCTTTTGTGAAGTACAAGAGCTGTTTTCCCTTACCTTGGCAATGGTGGTCATTCCTTTAGATTTTCAGTTCTTGAACAAGTCACACTAGGGGAGAGGGGTGGACCCCTCAATGATTTTCTTGAATCTAAGGAATTGAGATGGCAACTTAGAACAAATGCAACACATTATCCAGGCTTGAATACTAACATTTCTGTTAGTTCTATTCTTAGATTAAAAACAGAGGGCTATTTGTAACATTCTCTGTAGTAATACACCACACTGGATGGATTCTTATGGTCCACATTTGTTTCAACACTTTTTGATAGGTGGTTCTTTAATTTCAACTGTGTATTAGGCTTAATTGATGATGGTAATTTGGAGGGTTGTGAGGGTATTTATTGGGTCAGTTTTTGTATTATTGTGATTCTGATGAAGTTTTTTATTAAAAAACGAAAGCGCTAAATCTACCTTTGGTGTGGATCTGAGCTGTCTTTTCCTTGTGGATTATCAGTTTTGTGTGTTTTGGTGGTGTTTAAAGTTTACTATGGAGAGGAGAGATGGAGCGGATTCACCTTTATTTAATAATTTGGTTACATCTATACAAACTCTGAATTCAACAGTCAGTAATCTTGTACTGTTTATGGAAAAACTGACCCAACAGCAACAACATAATGAGAGCCTGCGGGTTCTTCCCGCTTCGGAGGTTAGAAGAACTAGTAGTAATGCCAGTGATGATGTTTTTAATGCTGACATTACACCAGCTCAACGGCAGCGGCAGGGGAACGAGAGTGTTATCATCTGAGCGAGATGTAGAACGGACGTCCGTATATCCGGGCAATTCTAGAGGTAATATGCCCTTTAATGGAAGACAAACGCTCTCACAATGGCTGGAGGGAGATTGCGAATGGTGAGGTAATTCCACTAACAATAGCAATTCCAATTGCTCACTTAGTGAACACATTTCCACACTTGAAAATTACATCTGTGACTTTGATAAACTCCAATTAGAGAACAGCTATCTTCGGGAGTGTCTACGACGTGAACAGGTCCCTAAGGGGCTCCAACTATGGCGTTACCCGACTAAACTACTTAAGGACTCTGAATTACACCAAGAACTGGTAAAACTTTTTAACCGGCATGGATGTGAATTGCTGGATTATCTTATAAAAGACAATGACAGAAAAATGGGTACACTCAGTGATACAATTGTGCACATTAACAATGCTATTCAATCAGACTTGTTGTTTGATTTTAAAAAAACACAGTATGAAAATATTTTTAAGAGTGTTGACATATATTACTGAGTTGAAAAATAGAAAAGAAGGGAAATTGAGAAGGGATGAAAGGGAGTATGCTGAGAATAGAGCATACCCCCCTCCCCCAATAAGTCAAAATAAAAGTAATTATCTTAATAATGAATCTGGCCTTAATCACAATGGCCATAGTTACACACCCAATGGTGAAAATGAATTTGGTGCTGACCCTTTAGAATTTCCCCCTCTGAGGAGGTCAGAATGACTAAAGAATTAGAGAGGAGGGACAAAGCAGTATTATCAGAACTACAGGGGGTAGCCAATATTCATTAATCGGGGTGGTTCCTTGGAGTAACAATATTAATCAGGATGTTGTATTTCCTAAGTTAATTACTAATAAGAATGTTGATTTTAAGATTTACAATTATAGTAATGTTTGTCTTTAAGATGACATTGCTGATATTTTTGAGAAGGGGTTAACTTTTGTCCCTAGTAGAAAAGGTGGACTGGATGATGTACTAATCGATTTTAAGTTATACACAAGAAAATAGAATTTTCAATTTTGTTTTAAGAACAACAACCATGATATCAATGTTATAAACACTTGTAAGAAACCAAGTGCATTTAATCCCCCCCTCTGTCCTATTGTCCAAACATTTGAAAAAATGTGTGAATTGGACATGTGGTCATTATTTAAAGAAGGACGTGGGTTGGATGACGAGATGAATTTAACTAGATTTGAGATGGACACACTTAAAAATGTGTGTGCCAACCATACAATAAGAATTATGAAGCCAGATAAAGGGGGTGGGTTGGCTATAATGGATAGAAACACTTTTATAGAAAAAATGTTTGATATTTTACATTCAGACACTTATTGCCAGATTAGTATTAATGAGAAGAATATTTTATATAGGAGGGTTGATTTAATATTAGAAGAACTACTTCTTAACAGACAAATCTCACTGGATGAACACTCTTTCATGTTAGTAAAATGGCCAAAAATACCTACAATATTTGGCATACCGAAAATCCATAAAGATCTTAGTAACCCCCCCTTTAGGCCTATAGTAGATGCTAAGGCATCTAAAACATACTTTATTGCTAAATTTATAGATACAGTACTCAAAAATATATTGGTAAATTGTCAATGGATAATTAAAGACTCCTGGGATCTTTTAAAAAAACTTAACAAGGAGATGTACAATGACAATTTAATATTTGTTACTATAGACGTTAAAGATTTGTTTTCTATTATCCCTCATGAAATTGGTATTGAATGGTTTTATTCATTTTTGTGTCGTCATACTGTTTTGGGACACAGTCGTATTCTTACTATTAGAACACTAATGGAACTTGTTTTAGAGACCAATATTATTGTGTTTGAAGAACAGTTGTTTAAACAGTGCAATGGGGTGGCAATGGGGGCCACATGTGCCCCCATTTTTGCAAACACTGTCTTAGCTTTTTGGGAGACAGAGTTTATATTTTCAAGCCCTTATGCAAAATGTTGGAAATTTTACGGTCGTTTTTTGGACGACATTTTTATTATTTGGGATGATAGTAAAGACCAACTTGACAAGTTTTTGGCATTTATTGAAAATAATACTGATTTCTTGAAATTTTCTCATGTATTTTCTTATGAGAAAATTAACTATTTGGATATTACTATTTATAAAAATACAACTGAACAGCGGTTTGAGACCACCATATTTAGAAAACCCACCTACTCTAATACACTATTGCATTTTAGTAGCTTTATCCCATACATCAAAAGAAGGCATTAGTGAAAGGACAGGGGGTTAGATTGGCCAGGATGATCTCAGAGAACCATGAGTTCCTGGATCAAATTAAAATACT